>NC_041017.1:5171515-5474545 GCF_004193775.1 Glycine soja
TGACTGGCTCTCGGTTTCCTAATATCTCACTCACTCTCAAGCAATTCAAGCAAAGAAACCTTATTCGAACAAACTCCTAAAAGCTTTGGTTATATATTCCCATCCACACTGTCTTTGTTCACTTATCTAACTTTCTCTCGTTTTCTCTCAAGCATCATGTCACATATTCTTATTTCTTAACACTTCCTAGTTTTCATTATTACTCTCTCTCTCTCTCTTTATCGGCCTATTTTATTTTCAATTGAAAATTACAATAATATTTTAATTTGCAAATTAACACAGCACAACCATATGAGCAGCAAATGGGAATGGGACATTACTACCATGCTTTAAAGGCTGCCTTGCAAATTTTGATATAGGAGAAGGGGTTGAAGTTTGTGGACTTGTGCACTCATAGTTTTTAAAAAAAGTATAGATTCTATTGAAAGCAGAGAGAATTGTGACCTGTATGCCGTCATTGCTATTGTTAACATGAACTAAGAAAATATGTTGATGTACTTGTTGTCTTGTTGAGCTGAATGAAAGCACCTCCCAAGAAGAATATTAGAGGGGAAACAAGTTACAAGGAACTGACTAGTTTACAGCATTGCTATTATCCAGAGCATATTTCAGTAACATGCAATTGCTAGGAATAAAACACGTCAAAGAATTATCCACCAGTAACAAGTCCTAAGTTCGGATCCAGAAGAAAGAAACATATAATGATTAAACCTTGAAACTAACCATAATTGGTGTACCCCAATATGGCCTTTAAACCTCCTACTAATTACAAAGTCCACACGGGCACACAGACAGAGATATCAATCATAATTAAAAGGAAAAAGAAGATGCATGAAACAATGCATGTCAAACCATTTCTACTTAAGTGGTTAAATGAAAGTATGAAACTACGTGAATTATTTATATATCTCGTGCAAGTATAGCAAATTAGTGTTGCTTATTATTTACTTTCTTCATGTGCTAATGTACTCTTTGATAAAACAAGATCCTTCCATTGTGCATAATCAATGATATCAAGCAAAGAGAGAAATGCAATTCAATGAAATCAAACAGTCAAATAAAATCAAAACACAAATCAACGAAATAAAAAACAAAACACAAATTGAAGCAGCAAAACTTAGATCACAAAGCAAGAAGAGAATGAACCTGGTATGAACCACCAATAAAGAGATGGCTCTGAGCCAAGAAAGAGTGGGCATCCCGAGAGAGTGTACCGCGTATGGGAGCATGAAAGAATTTCAAATTCTTTATTTTTTAGTGGAACTTCAAATTCTACTATTTAGGTTGATTAAAATATTTGATAAAATTATCAAAATTTCAATTTCTTTCTAAATTCCTAATCTGAACAACATATTTCACCGCATAGAATTTTAAACTCACTAAAAAATGAATTACTCTCAAAATTCCTCATCGAAATGCACCGTAAAGATTTTGTTAACAAGTTCCATGTGCACCTAGCCAATGGCATTCAAATAATCAAATCTGATATGATAACCTTCTCACATGGTAATAATTGGTTGCAGATATCCTTCTAAGTATGGGAAATTAAACACATCTTGTATTCTTTTAAGAAATTGTAATATTGGCTCGGGGCATGTAGCAGAAGAAAGAGAAGCCAAAAGTCCTGTACATATATCTTGTAGTATCGAAGGTGATTTTTCTTGAACCCACTTCAAGTGCTCAATGGCAATTGGAATCTCTTGAGCATTTGCCAAACTTTCCAACAAAATTACATGGGATTCTGCACATCCTATATCATGATTGAGACTGCAAAGTAATTTGGAGGCAGCCATAAGATGTCCTGCACAGGAAACATACAGCATAAAATGTTAAATTGTGATATGAGGCAACAAGCTGACAAACAAGCATTTGCAACATGCTTAGTTACCAATACTTGATCAAGTGAATAATACCTTTCCTGCAGAGTGATGATATAAATGAGCTCAGTATGTCTCTAGCAAGGATGATGTCCTGTTTGACAGACTTGTTATAGAGCTCAAAAGCTGCTTCAAGCTTGTCTTCTTGGCAGAGTCCTTCTAGAAGTAAAGTGTAACTTGTAACATCAGGTTCCACCCCCTTGTCTAACATGTGGTAAAAGAGCATATGAGCCTCTTCAGCTTGCCCCACTTCAGAAAATTTTTGTATAAGAATGTTGTATGTTTTCAAGTTCCCGCAACAGCCACTTGAAAACATCTCATCCCAGAGCTTCCTTGCAGGACGCAGCAGATCTTCCTTACAACATGCTTCCATTATGTAATTATAAGACGTGACGTTGGGCCGGAACCCTTTCTTCTTCATCTCCTGCAGAACAGAATAGCCTTCCCTCACTCTCCCAGCCTTGCACAAAAATGACACCATCACATTGTAACCCTCCACATCTTTGAAGTAGTTGTGAGAATTCAAAACATGGAACACTTCCAATAATTCATCAACTTTGCCATGCCCACACAGGTTCCTACTCAAATTGCTGATGGTTAAGATAGTTGGGAACCTCTCTTTCTCAACCATGAAATTGAAAAACACAATTGCTGAACCGGGATCAACACTAGATACTGATCCTATCAATGCATTGAGAACATCATCCTCAACAGGAAAATTACCACCAACTATAACCTCCCCAACTTCTTTTGCTTCATAAATCCGCCTCTCCGAAACCAAACCAAGTATCAAGTCCCTGTAATCACTGCTCCTGGGAGCCACCCCCAACTTCCTCTTCATCTTCAAAACCTTCACCTCATCAGCCACATTTCCCATTGACCGGAACGCGGCTGCAACAACCCAGTAAGCCATGAAATCAGGTTTCCAGCCCCTGCTCCTGAGTTCATCCAATATCCACAGAGCCTCCGACACCTTAGAGGCATGACACAGTCCATGAACAATCAAAACCGCCACAACGGAACCATTAATCCCAGAACCACATTCCCCAACCTCATCCAACAGACTCACTACCTTCTCCAAATCACCCTCTCCACAAACCCGCCAAACAAACACCCCGAATCCCAGCGTGCTGAAACCAACCCCCCTCTCGGACATTTCATCAAACACCCTGCGGGCACTCTCCAAGCACCCGTCCGAGGCAAGGGCAGCCAGGAGCGAGTTAGATGTAGCCACTCCAATTTCAGCAGAGAGGGAACCAACTCCACAGTAGAGCGAGAAGGCTTGGCGGGCACGGTTGCGGGCGACGTGGGAGGCTATAATGGAGCTAAAAAGGGAAGGTTGGATGGGAAAGTTGAGGGCCTTGGCCTGTTTGAGGAGTGAATGAATAGCAGAGAAGTGGTTGGTGTGGGAGAGGGACTTGAGGAGTGAGTGGAAGGTGAAGGGTGTGTGGGAGAAACCGGGTTGCTGAGAGGCCCAATTGAAGAAGCCAAGTGCAAGGGAGTGGTGGCTCTTCAGAAAAGGATCAATCACATTGCCAACCAGGGATGGGCTCAGCCGTTGCCGCCAACCCAGCCTGTGGAGTCTTTCCTCCACTTCTGGGCCCCACCTTCCCCTCTTCTTTGAGGCTGAGATCACAGCCTTGCTTAGTCCTCTTGCACCACTCTCTCTCACACTCATTCTCCTTCCTTCCTCATCATTTTGTTCTTGCCCATTAATAGATTTTGACCTACTCTTTTAAAGAAAAAATGATGTTGTTGATTGAATATTATAAAATTAAATCTTTTAAATTTTTAATGAAATGCACCCTTAATTTCTTAAACATATCTTAATATTATCATTTTAGGTCATATAACTTTTGAATTTTTTACTAAAGTGATTCATACATTGCATTTTCATGTATTTCTTTGAAAATTTCTTGGTTTAAGGACTAATGTGATGACACAATACACTTTAAGGGGCCAATATAGCTTTTATCCATTTATTATTATTTGACTAAAACACAAGCATTTTCTAAGTAATTATAGTTTTAAAATATTTTATTAAAAATTAAAATAAAAGTATATTAAAATAGTAAGAGAAAATAGCATAAAAATGATTAAGAAAGAGAGATGGTAAAAACCAAAATGAAAAGGAGAAAGATAGATAAACTAATTAAAGTAACTTGTAACTTTTAAGCTAATAAAATAAGATTGGTTATCAAATATCTTAATTTAGTTAAAAAAGAAAAAAAGTTAGCTTATTTGACATCTCAAACATATTCTTAAGTTACAGTTTTAAGCTAATCAAACGTATACTGTATAGCCTTAAATCGAAGCTAGCTTAGTCGTTAGAAATGTGCGCACACGATGGCTAAAATTAGAGTATGCAAGCCATTTTGTTTAGTTAGCAGTCAAGGAAATAACTGTAGTGTTGTATTAATAGTGACAACATTTAACTCTCTTAGTTGTTTTTCTTTTACACCTAATATTTTTTTTTATAATTTCAATATTGTGCTTATGTATCGTCTATATAAATTATCAGTTATAGATTAAGATAATTGACCTATTAATTTAGTTAATTTATTTTGATAAATTTAATCATCAATTAAATTTTATAACAATTAATTTTAATCTAATAATACATTTATATATATATATATATAAATTTTTATTAAATTTATAATTTTTATTTAAAATTAATTATTTAAACTCATATGTGTATTAAATATATATTAAAAAATTTAATATTATATATAACGATATTAATTATTTTTTAACATAATTAACTTATTAAATCAGTTTATTAGTTAGAACATTTGCTAATAATGTAAAGGTTACCAAATATTGATTGGCAACTATTTTCAACTTGTAGTCATGAAGTAAGAGAGTCACGAAGTAAGGATTGAGGAAGACTAAAGATATAACTTCAAATGCTTCGATAACTAGAAAAAATGAAAATGCTCAAGGTATGTAAATGTCCCTCTATTTATAATTTTCCAGTTTAATCCAATTTATCTTTTTCATAAATGAAAAGTTAAGAAAAACAAATTTTAAAAAAACTACTTAAAAATTAGCCTTTTTTTTAACAAATTTGATTTAACCTAATCTCCAAGATGGAAATCCGATTATTCATAATTTTATTTCCAAAATCATTTTTCTTCCAAGAATCAGAAAATTCTATTTTTAAAATAGTTTGTACGCAGGTTTTACAAAAATTCTTGTAGCATAATAATAGAAAAAAAGAAGCTTTTAAAATGTTAATAATAGAAAAAACTTTTGACTTTTACTTCCCTTTTTCCTTTTCCAATTCAAATTTTGAAATTCAAAAGCATACCACTCAAAACACTTAACTTTAAGTTTAAGAAATTATAAAATTACCTAGCAACTATAATTTTAAATCTAAAACTCTAGTTTTTAACTTAAACTTGGCTTTTAAGTTTCAAAAAAATCAAAGCAAACACTACTAAGCAATTAACCATTCTTATCAACAATTACGCAAATAGCATTACACAGTGCAGCAAGAGGATATGTGAACAGAGAGAAAAAGGAAAGGTGACAGACAATTATACACATAATTACATCTTTTCCATTAATTTTACGTACATAACCCAAATTTACATCTACTCCAAATTACACCACCAAAATGTACACTTTACATCATGTACAAACCCAAGTTTACATCTACTCCAAACACACCACTTAAAAGCACTATTTACTCTTTTGGACTTGATAATCTAAAAGAACTACTTGCTCCATTTACAACCTAGGTAACATGCTACTGAGCACAACTATTTACACTAAGCTATGTATGTACATTGGTGTTTAAGCTTTCTACTGTACAGTGTGAATTCCAAGCCCCCCTTTGCTGGGGTAGGAACATATACAATTTCTTTATCTTGCATACATACATTTCTGTTTGATTTGAAAGTAACACAATGAAAATGCTGAGAATGTACAAAGGAGGACTCAAGAATAAGATCTGATCAACTTAAAATTCTGAAAAGATCGAGCTTTGAAAAAATTTCCTAAGAGAAATCCAATTGTTGTTGGTTGAGAGGGCTTTGGTGAAAGATTAGAGTTATGTTTTACTTTCAGTACTTTGTCACCAATTTGTCTGCGAATTGAATCTATAATCTTGGGGTCAACTGGGTTACCAGTAACATCTGTGACATAAAAAGTATCTCTAGCCTTTCCTTCTTCGGTTGATATTTCTGCTCTTTTGATACATAAACTGTTTTCGCGAAATATTCTCGTGATATCTGAGAGGAGTCCCACGCGATCTTCTGTGCACAACTCCAGCTCCATTCCCTGCATACAAACATAATCTTAGCATACCACTGAACAAAAAAGTAGTGAGGAGTATAGCTTCAAGCTTTGGATTGTTTTCACACCTCAGATGCTCGCCTTTCAATTGCTGCTTCAAGACACTGCACGAGGCGTTCTCGCTCTGCCTCTGAACTTATGGGAAAGCCATCAACATGCCGAATATAAAATTCCTAGATAAGGGAGAAAAGGCTCAGTCAGAAAAATTCATGCAGAAAATTGTCCAAAATGGGTCAGACCAATCCATGCTGACCAAATGAAAGTATAGATTTGATGCATCAATTAGCTTTTGTAATCATATAGAATCCATATAGTTCAAATGTTCAAAATAGAGTAAATAGTATATGCACTAACAATGCAAAAGGTTTTTATATTGTTATCCAATAACAACTATCATATATATGGTAAGATTGCTGACTTTTAGGATAAATACCTTAAAAGTCATTATAATAGGGATTTCTGATTGATTGATTTTGTAAAATGTTTATATTGACAAATACGTACAAATTAAACTCATGTTAATATTCAAAGTTTAGATACAATAACAAGTACAGGCATGCAAAGCAAAAAAATTTGAACCATGTAGCAAACAACAGAAAGTTGGCTAACCTGAAAAGCTTCTGTCCTTAATGTCTTGACAACACCATGAAAAACTACATACTGCATGTCAGTTAAAGTGCAAACAATATCGAACAACAACTTTGGTCGATCTTGTGCTCTCATGGTAACCACAGTGTAATCTTTCTCAACACAATCTACAACAGTTACATGAGGGAGAGGGCGTTTATCTCTATCTCTAAGTCCCCCTCGTCCTGCTCTTTCAATCCTTTCATAGTCCCTGTCAGCAAACATAATCTGATGCAATCTTCTGTCCCTATTTGTAACACCAGGGGGTGAAAGCGTTGTCCTTGCTGTCTTTGGATCATTACTCCCCCTAAGGACATTAGAAAGCAAATCCCTTATTGTAGAGAGGCGAGATGGATCCTTGATGGCACAGCCACTGGAATCATCCGTCACGTGAACTACGGCTGCAGCTCTAGTATTGTGTGTCCATATCTCAGCAGTCACCACATTACAGTGAAGGTCTGTGAGAACTGCACAGATTTCAGATAGTAAACCTGGCCGGTCTGTGCCAGTGAGTTCAATTACGGTGTGCTCTTCAGTTGGTACAACCCCTACAGACTCTCTCAATGAGGGTGCAAAGCTGGGATTGTTTTCAAGTCTCTACAAAATTAAAAAGAGGAAAAAAAATCAGAAAAGAAACCACAAGTGACAAGCCTTATTATTGACCATCTATCATCAACGAACTATATATTTTTCACATGATGAGATTCACAGATCACTTGAACAAAGAAGACATTCATATCTTAATGGACCTAAATTAGGCATCACAACATCAGAATAGATAACTTACATGTGCAGCATGGTATTTATTAAGATCAAATCTCCACAATTTCAAGACCCTCAAATTTCTTCAAGGATTTTATGTTGCTTTGTATCATCCTATGTTCACTAATCACTATACTATTAAATAAATCAGTATGACAGTGATAACACAAGTTTATCTATCATCTTTCAGCCCAAGCACTTCTAACAGTGTGTCCACCAGATGGATCTGGCAGGTTCATACAACCTTTGCAGGAAGAATACCGGAACCAACAGAATTTCGAAAACTAAAATAACTAATCAGTGAAATAAAAAGTGAACAACAATTAAGATTGAGCATGTTCTTTTCTTCTATTCCACTTTGAAAAACCAGTTGCTGGCTAGTTCAATCAGCAAGCAGCAAATAAGAGTAAAAGAATACTATAGTTCGTATCACTGTTATTAAAAGAACCAAATTCAAATCAGCATACTCTAACACAAGTTTCCTGCTTACTTAACCTGAGGATTTCTAGCCAAGAAGAAAAAGGGGGACCCTTCCACAGAGATGGAAAAACACAAAGCCTTAATTAAAGTATTTAAAAAATTCAAGCATACAAAACCCTACCCTCTGAATATAATCAATGACTTCCTTATCTCTGATCTTGTTTCCATTATGATCAATCACATTAAACACTGAAAAAAAAAAATACTAGGATCAGAAGCAAAGTTGATAATAATAATAATAATAATAATAATACTTTTAGTCTTTTTCCCCTTTTAGCTTGTCACTGATGAAGAAGGGAAAACTTACCATCCATGAACCACACCGCATCAGAGGAGATGTAGGCCTTTGTTATCACAAGGTTCATATCTGATATAACTTGGACAACATCAAGGAGAATCCCATGTTTGTTGACACTGTCAACCTGCAAAAGTATTTAAATTTTAGATAATAAAAAAGTGGATAGTTGATTTATTATTATTATTCCTAAAAAGAAATCAACTCAGGAAACAATTTTGGATTTTATATTAAAAAGAAAAAAGAAAAAAAATACAACCAAGGATTCAACAACATCAAATCATTAGAAAATTTGAAAGAAAAAAGAAAACGGGAAGAATCTTTCTTGTTGTCAACTCAATTTTGTGAAACCAAAACAGAGGAAAACACCAGCTTTATGACATCAAATCAAATCATATGAAAAACTGAAAGAAGAAAAAAGAAGAATCTTTCTAATTGTCAACTCAATTTTGTGAAACCTAGACAAAGAGGAACCACAAGCTTTACCTGAATAACAGTTGCGTTTTCACAGGCATTGTTGTCAATCACAACCCTGCATAGCAATAAGCTAGTTAAACAAAAAACAACACCAATCTTATAGACATAAACATGATATACACACACAAGAACTCAAACACAGAAATAACGATTATCACATCAAATCACCTGAAAAATCATGCCATAAACGGCTAATTTGATTATGATTTATGAACACATGTAAGGAAAAATTCAACATCTAAAAACAGTTGACCAAAAATAGTTTTCTTAAAAAAAAAAAACCGTTTTGGAAACATAGTATGCTAATTATTACATGGGATACTAAACTGAAGAGTGAGAGTGTAGAAAAGAAGAATCAATCAAGCAAGGAACTTCCCTATCAGTGGGGAAAACTGAAAGCACCAAACTGCAAAAAAGAGGTTTAATTTTATGCCCCACTTGATTAAAACTTCCATAAACCAAAAAAAAAAAGTAATAAAATTGTGGTGCCAAATTTGGATAATTAAGCAAAACATAAAAAGCTGTCCCCAAAAAACAAAAAAGAAAGAAAGAGTGTGAAACAAAAACAACTCACCTTGGTGGGTTCATCCTTCTAATAAGCTTAGCATATTCATCATCCATGTTTTTATGTACAATATGAAGTTGCAAAAACAAACACAGACCAAGTGGTTATGTTATGATTCAACGAGGAAGTGGTTAGTGATATTAAACGTGTTGAGAAGGTTGAAGAAATTAAGGACAGGAACAAACAACTTCTTGTAACTCCAAGGACCAAGGAGAGAGAAAGAGAGAGAGGAGAGAGAAAACTAAAAGTGAAGTAGGACAGGGGGCACTTCACTTCACTTTGAATCCTTACTTTTTTTAAATTTTGTTTGGGGTTTTAAAAACAAAGGCTGCTGAGAAGAGAAGCGAAAGAAAGAAAACGGGTCGTTTCGTGTGACGTGGCGCTTCGGGATTGGGAAGGGCGGTTACGTGGTTCCATTCTCCGTACTACCTAAGGGGGTGGGGTTTGCTCTGATTCCCGTGATGACGTCACTCCTGCCAAGATATAAGGTAAGATTATTAGTATTTTAAAGATGGATGAACTTCCTTAAAGGGTAACTTCATTCTTCATTTTTTTAATTATTTTCTTAAAATTTAATAATTATAATAAATAATGAATTTTAATCTTTACATTTAAAAAATACCAATGAATGATGAAAAATATTTCTGTTAAAAAAATGTATTATAACCAATGACGGATTCAGAAATGTAAATTATTTTTTCTTTCTTTATAGTTGTTTAAATTTCTAACTTTTAATAAATAGTATTTTTTTAAAAAAAATATTATTTTTACACATAAATTGAAATTAATTTTTATATTAAATAATGATAATCTTAGTTGTTATTATAAAAATAATAAACACACATCTAGTTTTATATAATTTTATACTAATTAAAATTAATTATTATTATAATAATAACATATAAAATTATTTTTATATTAATTAACTTAAGAATACATGTATATAGATTAAAAAAAAAAAGTTCCAAGAGAGGGCTAGAGCCCCTGTTCCCTCGTCTAGATTTGTCTCTGATTATAATTATAATCTTTTGATTGTAGAGTAAACTATCTTTTTACTTCCTAATCTTTTTAGAATTCTTTATATTTTTAGTTCATAAATATAAAAATGTTTAAGGAACTAAAATTCATGATAAAGAAAAAGTTAAATGACTGAAAATAGATAAACAAAATTCAGAAACTAAAGATAAAAATTTTAAAAAGTGAAAGGACTAAAATGATAATAAATCTAAAAAAAAATATGAAAAATGTCATTCAGATCGATGTCTCCAATGTCCTATATGGCAAAAAAAAAAAAACTCATGCCATGTAAATTGTTTTTATACTACACTATTTGGATAATTATTATTGTTTACCCACTTTCATCAAAAAGTCAAGAAAGACACACATTGTAATGTGTATTTATTTATTTGTATTTTTTTTACTGGTTAGTTATTTATTTGGCCCTATATTTATACAGTTTTATTTTTTATATTTTAGTTTCTACACTTAAAAACTACTAGTTTTAGTCTTTATACAAGCAAAATATTTACATTTAGTCCCTACAGCCAAATAAAACTTAATGTTGTTAATAATGCACTAATATGGCATTGTCATGACATTAATGTAGTGTTGACGTGGAATTCATGTGTTTGTATTTTATGTTTTGATTCCTATACTTATAATATTTCAATGTTTAATTTGATCCTTATACTTACACAATTATTTTATGTTTTAGTCTATATTAACATTGTCCCTCATTGTTTCATTTTCTTCCTTTTTCTTATCAACTCTTCTTTGTTTATATTAAGAGTTTTGCTTCTTTAACAACTACTTATCATTGTCCCTAAATCGAAAAATCTCTAGGTTGTAAGGTTTAGACACAATTCTTGGACAAGATTGTAAACATGAAGATGTCATGAGGCTTATGTAAACCCTTGTATTTTGTTGATGATGAGTTGTAACTGGAACATTAGTCTTGATTAGGATAATTGTTATTACTTTAATGCTTGATTGTGTGTGAAGTCATGCATACATGCATCCTAAACTAGGATATGCAATTCAACATGCTAACCGATTAACATTGCATTGATTCATGATGATTAACCTTTGTGAATTGAAACTTTCGTAACTTTGTTTTTAAAGTCTCTAAATTTCAATTTTGCATCAATATAATCAACTATATGCTAATATAGTAGACTAAATCGTGACCCTATATATTAGAATTGAGATATGTTCACATTTAGTCAATTGTCCTTGATGTCTAATTGACTATTTGGGTCTAAAGAGTTTTTTCACTTTCACAAAAAAGTCGACTATATGATAAATCATTTGTATGCTCTTCCAAAAACTCAGGTGATGCGAAAAACAATATAATTAATGACCTCTATGGCTTAATTGACTATTTTTGTTATGAGACTATAAAAATGAGTTTTTCAAAGGACTTCGTGTGTGACACTTTTTCTTATATTTTTTATTGTATTTTTCATTGAGAGAGCTTTGGAACCTCTAAGTGTCATCACCACTTTGATCATTTGACTGGAAACTTCATTTTACATTTGAGATCAATGGATCAATGGAAACTTCATTTTATTCCACTTTTATCCATTACGTCTTTCGCTTATCAGGTGAAATATTTCCTTAATTTGTGTTTTGTTTTTTATTTTCATTGAGTGAGTTTCTAAATGGTGTTCATGTAATGGATTTTCTACATGTAGGTTTGAATTCTTAATAGCTTTTCAAGGGTTAGTACATTTGTGATGTGCATTTGCTTGTGAGTTTGGTTGTAATTCAAAGATTATAGTGGCAAGATCCTAGTGAGGTTACTAAGAATCAATTGGATGTAGATTTCCTAGAAATTAAACTAATATAAATTGTATGTACATTTTTTTTCTAACCTCTCAACTCTTATATTGCTTCTTGCTTAAGTTTCTTAACAATTATGTGTTGATATTTGTTTTCTATCATTGTGTAAGGGTTAACTGTCTTTAAGAAATCAAAGAGTATTTGCAACACAACTAAATCTCTTGTTTCAATTGGATTAAAGGAAGCAAATTGCAAAAAGTTTTTCAATTACCAATTCATCCCCCTCTTGGTTTGTATTTCCATGTGTCATTAACAAAAATAATGTAGTATGCAAGTAGCAATTTGTGTGAGAATTCCTTGTGGTGGCAATACTTGTTGCATGGTTTTAATGTTGTTGCATAAAACACTCGGAGATATACAATGTTTATGACCAAATGCTTGGAGATATACGATGCATCAAACCCTTGTTGCATCATTTTAATCTAGTTGAGTCAAATGCTTTGGTATCCACACCACTACTATACAAACAATTTTCTTATATTTTAGTCCTTTTCATTAGGGTTAAAAATAAGTCAAGTTAAGTCAAGCTTAACCAAACTCGACTCAAAGCTCAACTCGAGTTTAATATGAACATTTTTAGCTTGAACTTGACTTAATTCAATTTTGCAACACAAATTGGTTTAGCTCGTTAGCTCAATTCTACTTTACATACTTTATTTAAAACAAAAAAAAAACAAAATATAAAATTAATTAAAAATTACTTACACACACACACACATATAAAGTTGATTCATGAATCAATCAAGTCAAACTATGTATAAGTCAAGTTTAACTCGTTTATTTAATGAGCTTAATTTTTAACTCAAGTCCAACTCATTTTGTTTAGAACCAAGTTTAATGAGTCAATTGTTGAATCAAGTCTTGAACTAGGTTTGAGTTAGTTCAATTCATTTCTAGTCTTACTTCCCTGTCATAAGACTATGTTAGCTTTAGGTTTGGTAACACTATCGCAATAATTATCTTACAATTGTTAAAGTGTAAGACATTTGAAAATAAAAACAAGTATGCCATAGCCTACCACTAAAGGCAACTTTTTTGTGGCTAAGCCCCTCTCCTTACTTTTTTTTTTCTCTTCCCCTTCTTTCCCCCCTTATTTCTCTTCCATTTTCTTTTCTTCTTCCCATTTTCCTCTTATTTCTCTCTATAGAAACCAAGCAACATACAATTCAAGCATTTCGTTCACCGTTTCATGTCGATGAACATGCATTTTTTGTTATGTTACTATGTGATTTAGAAAAAAAAATTAAATGACAACTTCCATGTTTCCAATAATTTGATGCAACAAGATTCAAACAATGTATCAAGTTACTAGCATTGCAAGGAGTGCCTATACAAATTGCTACTTCAAGGTTACGACGTCTTGTCTAAGAAACAAGTCTAAACTTTGCAGCCTTGAGGCTCTCCGATTTAGGGTCAAAGAGAATTAGTTGATGCAAGAGGATTCAAAAGACACATAGCTTGTAAAATAAAAAGAGGATGAAGGTGGTGATAAGGAAAAAGAAGAGAAGGAAACAAAGAAGGGATAAGGGAAGAAAGAGGAGGAAGAAAAAAGGAGAAAGGTGTTCACAAGGACTAAATCATAAAAAAATGGTTTAATTTCGGTCTTTCTATTTTGTTAAATTTAAAATTTTGGTCTCATTTTAAAATAAAGACATTTGATCTACCTATTTTAGAAAGCTTGTAATTTTAGTCCAATCCTCAATTTTTTCTGTTTTTTTTTATTTTGGTCAAATTGAACCAAATACCTAACATAATTATTTAAGCTACCATCAATTTTTTTTAGTTCTTAAAAAGTATTAAATAGTTCTAAAATTATTTTTGAGACAACACTTTTTGTTTAAAAAATTCCAAACATAATATTTTTTAGATGTGGAGAATAATAAAAAAATGAAATGAAAAATAAACAAATTTCTCCTTCAATATTTAATGAAAATAAATAAGTAAAATTATTATTTTCTTTCCTTATATCTGATTCGAAATAAAAAGATATATTTATGCTAAATAACTTTAATATTCTTATAATATAATAATGACACATAAGTAAATAAAATAAATAAATCTATCATTTAAAAAATATCCCTCTTCACTTCCTTTCCACAAAATAGGAGGAAATATTGAGTTCTTGATATTCTTCTCATCATATTTTTCATTCTTTTTTATTTCCTCCCTGCAGTTAACTTATTTTTATTTTTAAGATAAATAGATAAATTCATCTTTAAAAGTGTGAGGTAATGATAGATTGATCCTTAAAAGATGAAAATTTCAAATTTAGTTTCTAAATATACAAAAAATGCGACAACTTAGACATGTAAATAATATAATGATAAATTGGTCTCTAAACTTTACAACTAAATATCAAATTAGTTATCAAAACATACAATTTATTATCAAATTGGTTCTTGAACTATAAGTTAATAACAAAATGATCTCACAAATTTAACAATAGAACTAATTTATCTCACTTTTTTTATATTCATGAATTAAATTTGTATTTTTTATTTTTTAGGGACTAATTTATCACCATATTACATTTTCGGAGATAAATTTAACTATTTATCCTTATTTTTATATCTGATATTTATAACGTATGTATGTATGTGCTATAAATGACCAACAATGATTAATTACCATTTTGCTGTAGATAGGGGGCACATACACTTGGATATGGATCTTCTGGTCCAAATCATATGTGGGTCTAGTTAGAGGGACCCAGAGAGATTTCATTGTAGTAAAGGTTCACTAGAAGTATTAGATTTAACAATAGCAACACTACATTGTCATGTACTAATACTACGTATATTGCATATGTGTGTATTTGCCTTATCATTATAAATATACATTGAGGAAGAAAACAGATGGATAAAGAGTGATAGAAAAACAATAGACGTGGTGTTTCCCACACAACTTATTTAGGATATCAACCCTAGACAGTGATGTTCAGAAACTAGCAATGTTTCCTTATTTTTTTCTCAAACATTATCGGTTTTGATTCGTGTATAGCCAATTCCGTATTGGTACATCAATGATTTGGTGTGACGGCAAAATCTTTTTTCCCCCCAAAGAAAAGCATGCTTTTTACTGTGTTTTCTCAATGGTAAGTACTATCTTTTCGTGTGAATTTTGTCAAAAATAGTTTTACGTTGGACACTTATGATTCAGTTCAATAAATAAATTTGATTGAAGATAAATTGCTTTGTATCAATGAAAACGGACAAAATGAAACCGTGTTCAGGTTTGATTTTGACTTTTTAAGTTGGTTTTCTCTTTTTAAAAGTTTAAATTGCTGTGGAAGTTTATTAAAAAATCTGAGTGTGGATTTGAAAGGGTGTCGGTAACATAAATTTTGTTTAAAATTAATTTTGAAGTGATTTTATTATTATAAAATTAAATTATGAGTAAAATTTAATATAAAATTTTGAATTTAATCCAAATTGATTCTGGACTCAAGATTAATTTTAATTTTTTTTAATATAAAGTTAAATATATAAAAATATATTTAAAATTAATTTTAAATTTATGATTAATTATCCAACGTCAAATTAAACACTCGGCCTTATAAGTTAAGGAATTTTTTTTCTAAATATTTCAGTTTGCTAATATATTTTCTCAATATATTTGTTGTTTCTTTCTTTTGTTATGGAAGTGTTAATCGTATCTTGCCAATTTATTTTTCTTGATCTTGAATTTATTTTTCAAATAGTTTGCATCAGGTTATATAGGCTGGTAATTTATTTTTCGCAAGTGATTAGTTCATTGCTTTTGTTGATTTTGTGTTATTTTATAAGAGAGAAATATTAGTAAATATATTCTTTAAAGTACTTTGTTTATTATTAGTTGAAATTATTAGAAATTATACATTTAATTTAATTTTTTCACACTATTTACTCATTAAAAATTATTTTTGGTGTAAAATCAATAAACTTACAATATATAATGATTTATAATTTTGGTGTGATTATTATCATGATATTAATATAAAATATTGATCATCTTGACTGATGATTATTTTTGTTAGAAAATCTAATTAGATTTCTTCTTTCAATAATTTTTTTTTCATCCACTTGAATTAGATTGGTTTTCAAAGTTATATTAAAATTTTGATCTAATGTAATAAAAAATATTTTTATTTGTTTGTTTGTTTTAGTTTTCGTTAATTTTATTTAATGATTGTTGTTTAGAAAAAGCATGAGAAACTATTAAATTAACACTAAAAAAATAGATATTATAAAGATACCAAAAAAATGCTAGAGTCTTCTACCACTTAAAATCTTTACCTGCACAACATGTAAGCTCGCTTACACTATCAATTACTGAAATTAGATAAATGATAAAAACTGAGACCACATATACAACTTTTTCTTTAATCAATTGATATATCGAGGTTTAAAATTATTTAAGAGAATAATCTCTCCCAACATTTTTTTTATATATAAACTGACTTTATTTTATAGATTTATACAAACCGGCTTGAAAATCAAATTTATACTCACAACATATATTCGACTTCTGTCATATGATTGTAATGTCATCGTAACCCTATTCAAGTGTGTGAAAAAATATCTATAATTAAATATCTCAGGAAGGATGCCATCTCACACGAATTCAGTAGGTGGGGTTACAATAACTAAATATATACTAGTATCATCTAATTAGGAAGTTTGAAATAGTTATTTTTTTTAAAAAAATTATTTAAAATAATTTATATTTTTCAGGAAAATTTGTTGAATTAAATAAAAATTGAAAACAACAAATGAAATGAAAAGAGAGAGTAGTGGGGAGAAGAGAATAAATCAAAAGAATTAGAAGAGGGACTAAAGGGAGAGAATGAGCTTGACCCAAGAGCCGCCCAGGGCCCATTTACCACGGATTCGCTGGATTGTGCTGTGGACCCCACTCCCCAACGAATAATAGATAGTTCCCTCTTATCGTAGGATAATAATGCAACCACGCCACCTCCAACCTTTTTAGCCAAGTAAAATGTAAATCTTCAAAATATAGTTTCATATTACCCAAAAACCAAAAAAATTAAAACTAATAAGTAGTTAGTGTGAGTGATTTTGGACTTAGTTATGTTAAATAAGATTTTGAATTTAAGGTTTATGAATGAAAAGATGTGATTGAAAAATAAAATTTAATCATAAGTAGAATTAGTAAATATTTCCTATTGATAAGATGGTAAAAGAAATAACAAAATAAAAAATGATTTAGATGTATAAAAAAATACACAAGCGCCCTTTATAGTATTATTGAAATTTGATTTTATAATGTATAGTGTTTCATGTATTTTTGTGTTGATGAGGATAGGATTAGAGGAATTGGAAATGGTGCACTTTTCCTTTTCCTAGTTGGATATTTTATGAGGCGTCGGTGTCACTCTCAAATTTAATAACTCAGGGAAGTTAGTATCTTCCTCAAATCGTGCACACGTGGCTTCCTTATTGACAATTTGCCTTCAAGAAGCCTTGAGAAAAAGCATCAAGCATGTCTGAGCTGTAAAATGGTAGAATAATAGAATAAGAATTTTAGAATTTAGAACTTCATTCTTTGTCCTCCTAGGCCATAACTGAATCTTAGTTTTATATTCTTTTATTTTTTGGAACAATCAAATTTTGGAGGAGAGAATGAAATTCTAATCCAACTTAGAAAAAGTCTCATAATTCAAAAAATACTTACAAAAGATATTATATTTACTTCATTTAAAGAATTAACATCTATTTAACTCTAAAAATCTAGGTGAAGATGTGAAGTTACAACTTATTTCATGCGTTCCAAATTAAGTATCGTATTTGAAAACAAAATTTATTTTAAAATAAGTGTAATATTAACTTATTAATATAATATTAATTATTTTTTTTTGTCATATCTCTCTGATAAGTGTGATTTTATTTTTTTATGTAATATTAATATTAATTTTTTTTTATGATTTATTAAATTTAATTTTTTAAAATTATTATTCTTTTTATCTATTTATTAATTTTTTTGAGTTTATGTAGATGAATATAACACTTATTTTGAAACTAAAAACTGTTAAAGTGAAATGTGCCAAGAGAAATAACTAATCTGATCCAAAGAACCTTGTGTGCTTGCTGCTTGGCTTAGCTGTAGAAGAATAAAACTATGCAACTTCTTAGGGATTCCCTTCAAATCTCTGTTTTCTCCTAAATTCCTTTATTCCATCAAACTTAGAGGAAAAGAAAAACCACTATCTTCTTTATATGCCAAAATTTGGAGCATTCGATGTACGTATCGTAGATTTGTACTGCTCAAGGAATCCGTAATTTCTCTGCTTATGGTAATTGCAAAAAGGTTGACTTGATGTTGGATTTGTCTTTTAATATCTAATATTTTATACACAAACAAGATTTTCAATCGTAAACGGTTTTTTGAAACCCATGCTTTGCTTGAAAACATTATTTTGTTTTGGTATAATGTGCCAAACTCATATAGTCTAGGTCCTAAGCCTATAACATATTTTCAAACTTTTCTCCTAGCATTTAATTTTTTAAAAGATATTATCATTATCATTACCATACTATCTAAAAATTCACCCTTCACAAAATATAAAAAGAGATAAAATAAGTTCATCTAAAGTTGTTAGATATTGAATTTGAATATTATCTGATTTCATACATTTACAATTTAGTCATGGACACTAAATTATGAAGTTATTAATAACAAACTCATGTTTGATTTTCTACTTTAATTTGTGCGAAGGATATATATAATGCATAGTTATGGTTGATCCTTATCAATAATTTCTTCCAATAAAAGAAGAAAACGGGTGAATTTGTTTAAATTTAAGAAAGTAACTTTAAAATAAGAATTATTTATATATGTGTTTTTTTTTAAGAAATAGATAAGATTTGCTTATTAAAATAAGTAAAAAATTGTTTTTTAAGTAAAGATAATTTAGACAGACACACTAAAAATAATAATTATTTTATTAAAATAAATTTAAACCAATCTACCCTAGGAAAAGAAAATTCTAACCAAGGCCTTTATGCCTATACCTTTAAAAGACTCGTGGGTCTGTGAATTAAAAGTGGCCAAATAATAATTTAGCATATGGTATTAGACTGCCACTAACTCAATTTCCACCGCAATCTTTGGGATAAAGAGTTTGTGAATAGTAATTGACATGTGGAGATTAGGTTCAGGTTAGGATAAAGAATAAATGTATCGAATTATTTCTACCAACTTGCCTAGTCCACTAGTTGCATATTATATTTTTATAACGAAATGTTGTGACCCGATAGAATCTACAATTCGGCATGCCCAACAAAGGCCACGTAATCAAATTGATTTGTTATATTATTAATTATTATTTGCCTTTCAATTAATTAGAATATCTGCAAGTTACTCAAATTGTAATTAAGGATAGATAGTTATATATTGTGTACAACTCACTTAAATAGTTAAATTTCCTATCGAACATTTGATATATATGCCTGCGATCACAATTTGTATGCATTTTTAACCAGTGACAGATCCAAAAGACTTTTTTTAGTGGATAAAAAATACCCTATAATATTTTCATAAACAAAAAATAATATTAGCTTTTATAAAATACATAATTTCATGATAAAAAAAATTAAAATATCTATCATTCTACAAATTTAAAAAGATAAAATGAATAAAATTGGTATTAATTTAGTTTTCCTTTTATCTTTTATAATTATGTTCTTTCTTTTAAAAAAAATTATTTTGTGGGAGCAACACCTATTTTTCTATGGAACAAAAATACTAATTATTTAACATATTCAACAAGTAAAAAAAAAAATATTTAGTGGGGACAATTGGCCCATTGATGTCAACCTAGATCCGTCCGTGTCTTTAACCACATATCAATATTATCAACCTTGCTCCGGTTTTATGAGGATTCCCGTTAAGGGAAAACAATTGCCAATTTAACAATTTTGTACCATTTTTTTTTTATCAATGTAAATGAGTATTAACTATTAAATTTGTCCAGAGCGTCAAATTAATATACTATAATACAGAAACAAAATATATATTTTGTTTCTAGAAATAGAAAAAGATGAGTATTCCAGGCTATCGAGCTGTTCAATGGGTTGGTGTCTAATTTGGGTATTGACTCTCTGATTTCATGTGTTAGGCTTCCTTGAAGTCAATTCGGCTAGATAACTGAGAAAAACAAACACTAAAGTGTAGACAATTGTTTCCTGAACCTCCAGATTTACTTCCTACACCTTTTTAACCTTTCAAGAAAGTCTATTCCAAAATGTAATTTTACATTATGGATCAGCCTTTTTGGAATGTAATCTAGAATGTAAATTTTTATATTTCGGAATGGCTAATCCGGCATGTAAATCGCATTCTGGATAGGGTGCAGAAAGCAAGTTCGACACGATGGAGGAAGAAATTGCCTAAAATATATTACACTATCCAGTTTTGTTTCTTTTTTAAGGCCTTTTTGACCAGTTCAGGGCCCTTCAATTGGGCCTTAAGGATCGATAGGCTTAAAGCCCAAATTGTAGTTTTGGAGGAAATATTTTAGACCTTTTACTTCTTGCAACCCATGTTTTGCTTCTTGCATCCCATAGAAAACTTGAATGAACAAGAATACTGTTTACATTTTTTTTACTAGTTATAATGCCAGATTGTAAAATTCAAAATTGCAAATAAATTAGCACTTTCGGAATGCCCATTCTAGAATTATGCATACACAAATCCAAAATTATGTATGCATAATTATGGAATGGCCAATCTTGAATTATACATACGGATTGTCCATTCTAGATTATGCAGACATAATCTTAGAATAAGTAATATGGAAATAACATGTTTTTGGATTATTCATTATGGAATTATGTATGCATAATTTTGGAATGAGCAATCTGGAAGAGCTCGATTTTTTGTGTATTTCAGATTTTTCAATCCGGAATTATAACTCTTTAATGCAATGCAACGAACAGTGACCCATGGAGGACAACTGTGGTGTTAATTAGAGGCTTTTAGACAAAAGTAAAGGAAACAAATATGGTTACAATGGAGGAAAAGGGAGCAACGGTGGTGTCAGTTTCAAACGGAGGTTCCATGGAGGGCAATCTCAGGATATTTGAAAATAAAGAGGTACAAGTAGAAAAAATGGGATGCAGGAAACAATTGCCAAGATTTTTTTGTTACGGACGTTGCTTTTTCCCCCCTCATTAATTACTTGAATCAGCTCCTCAACAATAATAATAATAACTTTCACTATTTTTATATTATATATCTAGTAGTTCATGAATGAACAAACAACTTGATATAAATTGGTAATAGGTTAGTAGTTGGTCATCTTGTCATAGTGTCTTGTCTTAATTATGAGTGAGAATATGCCCGACATAACAAAGACCTTGGCTAAGCAGGTCAAGTTCGATTAAAAAACTTAAGGTTTGAGATTTATATGTTATTTGTCACAAAAATGTTTTAGGTCCAGATTGACATATTTAAAAATTTAGTTTGAACTATTAACTAGATCTATTTCATATTAAATCTTTTATATAAGTCTAACTTTTTTTTATGTTAGATAATAGACTCATGAATCATTGAAAAAAATTTCATGTAAACCAAATTGTAATCTATAAAAATTAAAATTGTCACTACTCAAAACACGAGACAGATGAAAATAGATGAACTAAATTTTACAAGAATCAAGTCTAATAGGTTAAGATGATATAAGTTTATCGCCTTCAAGATAACTTAATTAAAAAACTTACTTTGTAATAAGTTCTCTAATTAAAACATAAATTTATCCCTAAATATGCTTTTATGTTTGACTTTTTATATAGGAATACATTCATAATATTTTTAACAGGCAAATAAACATATAATTTTGATACATTACAATAATTTCAATATAATAATAATACTAATATAAATAATTATAATTTATATTTACTTAAATATGTTGGTTGGTTAGGTCTAAACGACTTTTTAAATTACCTTAAGTCTAACATGTTTAATCAAATATGCTTTTATAAAAGGAGGAAGAGGACTGTAAAGGTCGTCCTGTTTCAACTCGCATTCATACTTAGATGGACGAAGACGAAAATGAGTAGGAAAGTAGAAAAAAATGTGAAATTTATCGGCAACATGATCATAACAGAAACAATTGTCCTAACATATCTTTATCTTAAATTTTTTCCTTAGCAAAATGTGATTGTTTAAGTATTTTAATGATAATGCAGTATAATATTCTTCTATAAATAAATTGTTAAACAAAAAGTATTCTTATTTTTAATTAAATTTAAACAAAAAGTATTCACCTAAAAAATATCTTAAGTAAATTAAATAATATAACAAAAATAATTATGTTTAATAATATCATTTTTTTATTAAAAAAATAATTTAATCAACCCTTAAAAAATTAATTTAATAAATAAGTAATTTTAAAAATATTTTTTATATAATATAATATTTATATTATATAATAATTTAAATTGAAACAAAACAAAAAAAAGCAAAAACTCAAGCAAAGAAGTTGGGGTGACCAAACCCGACTTCCTATGTGCAAATCAAAGTAGTGTATTGTTAGAAAAAAAAAATGAAAGTGGTGTAGTATGAGAATTAAATGGAGAGAGAAGGTGTATATTGGTAAAAAAACCAGGGATTGTATGTACTGATTTGAAAGGGGATTTTTCTTATATAAATATTTCTCCTATGAGCAAAGTGAATAGTGATCTCTTTTAAGGGATATGATGGGAGAATAGTTGTGCACATAACAACATGCGGGTATGAGATTTTTCATGACGAGGTCCTGATTTTAGAAGTTAAACTCGACTCGAAGCTTAAATGATATGATTTGACAGGTCCATAACAATACATGTTAATAACAGGAAATTAATTTAGATATGATGCATGAAAGTGTGAAGTCAAAACTATATGAATGATAGGAGTAAGCTACTTATTGATGAAAAAGAGTAAAAATACTAGTCGCTCTTTTGAAACAACCACAATCCAATAAAAAAAATGTTTCTTTAATACAATGATACATGACATCAAAGTTCTTTTTGTTTTGGGTTGTTGCTTGTATTTTTCAAATTACTTTTTGTATTTTTTTCTAGAATGTTTTTTAACCTTTTGGATTGATCATTTGAAAAACAAAACAGAAGTGTATGTTGAAATATAATTTTACATTTCAAATTGATCATTCCAAAAGGAAAAAATGGAAATGCAAGAAGTAATTGGGAAGTGCAAAAAGCAATAGTCTCAATTTTGCTGTATTTAGGTTAACTAAGAATGACCTAGGTAGAAATGTTCTTAATCCTCACATCTCAAGATGTTTCCCCGCATGCATAGGGATTCATGGTCGTAGTCAAATCCACGATGCCATTATCTCACCCACACAATCCTGATCACTTGTGGCCTTCCTATTGTAATGAATCAACAATAATTCTAAAAGTTAAAATTATTTAGTAAAGATACATAAATGATTTTATATTATATTTCTAATAACTCCTCTCACACCACATCAGAGTCCTTTAGACTTGAAGTGTGGGCAACTCACAAGCTACCATGCATGCATGTACTAAAATTTGACTTTTTTTATAAAAAAAAATGGGAAAAACAAAGGTTAAATTCTAAATCACTTAATTATAGAGGCTTGGATATTATGTTATGAATCAACAGTTCTAAAAGTTTAAGCTATTGGGTGAAAATAGATTAATGTTTTTATATCATACACTAGTATTTCTAATACATGACCATTAACCTGTAAGTATCCAACAATTATGAGGTAAAGGATTTCCAATCACTTAATTAACATTCTCATGAAAACCTTACTTGAATATCTGAGAGTCTTTGTAAGTACATCCACTTATCCACACTTTTTCCATCATCATCTCCATTGTAAATAAGTTCTCAACCATCAAGAATTTTATTCTTAATTTTTGTACTTATATCAACATGCAACATTAATTTAACAATGGAAGATAAAATTTGTAAATTTTTTAAAAGTTGGAGATAAAATGAAATCCTTAAAAAAAGATAAAATGGACTAAAATATTTTTTAAAGTAAAATTTGTGAAAAATAAAAAAAAAAAGATAAAAAGTGTCATTAAACTTTATTTCTATTTGATTTTCTAATAAATACCTTGAGTGTTGAGAACATCCATTAGCAAGATTCTTACGAAAATTGCAGAGAACGGTGAGAAAATGTGGTTAATGCAAACTACAATTTAGAATCATGATTGAGATTTTAAACATTTCATTCATATACCAATTAACGATGATTTAATTATTGGTTAACAAGGTGCCTCGTTGGTTATCAAACTAACACTTCTAGGCAATTGATTCTTAATTCGATAACCAACACGTATTCACACGGATGACTATTAATTTTCTCGTTGTTAATTGATGTATGGCAGGTGTCAATCTCATGTGTAACAAAACCAATAATAGAATCCCTTAGCGAGCAACCGTCACGAAAATTCTCTAACATTTAACGACTAGTTAAATAGCTGTAAATTGGGTGAAATTGTTTGCGGTTGGAACCTCTTCAATAATCTCTTTGAGGTGTATCTCCTCGCAGTCCTAACATATCATTGGTGTCTTGTCCTATAGTATTGAAAATGTCTTTCCGTTTTACCACATTTCGTTCAGAAAAAAGAAAACCTAAACCAATAATCTAGTTTCAAGTATCTTTTTTTTTTGTGCCTGGTCCTGTTCATGTTAGTGCTTCTGATTGACACATGGAATGAGAGAGAGATAAAAATTAAAAAACATCATCGGTTTCATTCCAAGCAGCATGCTTGTGTTTGTAGTCCAGCAGCAAAAACAGTGGTGAGCACTACTACTACTTTTTAACTTAATGCTGTAACTTCTTGTTCGCTTTTTGAGCGTGTGGAAATTAAATGATCTTCATTTTCACCACAATAATAATATAGCAGTTTCCTTTTAGATCAGTGGGTTTCACATGCTCTCAAAGTCGAACTCCACTCCACTCTAGCTCCATCTCTGTGCCATTGTTGGCTTTTCATTATATCCTCAACGCTGCATGTATTCTATACTGAATTTAAAGACGTGTCGCATTATGTTCAGAGATTGATATAGATGTTATCTTGTTACAATATTTGCAATTTTCAAACTTAATAATTCACTATGATCATGTGGTCTTTTTTTTTTTTTTCCTTCCCCCCACTTATTTGGTAAACCAATCATTTTTCAGAAGTGACAGATTAGTGGAACCTATAAGATAACATAGGATTGTTATCATTAGAATTTAGAGAATAAACCTAGGAATTTAATCCACGGAATTTTGTACATACCCTCCACTATAAGAACAAACTGAGTATTTTAAATTATGCCTAATTGTATATACTATAAAAAAAATAGAGAAAGATGATTGATATGTCCAATGAATTGCTTGATTTCCTTATCCTTAAGTTGCTCCATGTTTTTCTACCCAAAAATGGGAGAATTGCAGGACATGAGGGATTATATTAATATGCTTGTGTTAGATACAGATATGGCAAGATACAATGCAACCCACCCCATGCATGAAAGTGCATGAGTGTTTCAAAAGTTATGGGGCATTGGATGCCCCAATAAATGGGACATGAGAATATTGCAAGTTTTTTTTTTTGCAAGGGAATATTTTATTTCAGTTGAAATATGAAAATGATCGTGAACCAGAAAAATGAAATCAAATTCGATTTTGAATATCTTGTAAGATTCTGGGTCACTGTCAGACTCATACTTGATGTATCAACACATGAAATTAGATAGAGCGAGCTTTGGTCCAAATGCCCAATATGGCGATTTTTAGTATTAAAACAAATTGGCAAAAATATGCGTGTTTGTAAATTATTAATTTATTATTGTTGAAGATGAAGCACATACAATGCAGATCAGGGAGTGAGGAATTTTATCTGGGAGTAAACAACCACTTTTACTCCTAAAATTGGAAATTGGAAGGCGTTATTACATTAGTTCTTGAATTTTTTGTGTACCGGCGTTCTTGAATCAAAAACACATTTAAAAAGTCCTTAAAAATAAAAATCGATCATTATATTAGCTCAACATTAAAAAAAAAACTATAACTTAAACATATGTTCAGGAACCAAATTAATAACAAATAGTTAAATTTATAGACTTTGACATTTTCTTAATTTTAAAGACTAATGTCACAACGCCTTATAATTTCAAACTGTAAAGTGCTTGTTTACTCTGAATTCTGGTCATGGGAGAATAAGATCACAACAAGGGAGACACATTTAAAACGACGGCACGCCCAAAATAAAGAAACACCGTCAAAACTTAAACATCAAGTTCGGCAAACACTTTCTGTGCTGGCATGCAATGATATTGTCTGATGATTTTTTTATTTATTTTTGAATTTCCCCCTTTTCTCATATTGAATCTTCTCCATGAAGGATGGGTTTGCTATCCTCAAAAAATGATCAAGGTAAAGTATTTGTGTATAAAATTATTATATAATTTTAGGAAAGGGATTCACAAAAGTTCAAAATGTGATCTAGATGATTACATATGCCAAATTTTGGAAAAATAAAATATTCGTCAGTATGTAATTTTATAGTTGGCATATGCTTATATTTTAAGAATTTTATTATATGTTAAAGTGAAATTAAATGTTGGAATATTAACTAATTTTTAAATTATATGAAATATTATAAACTTAATATACTTAGTATGCGCTATTAATACAATGGTTGAAATATTGATAAGCTTTTCTCCCCTCCATAGGTATTTCTTTTTCAAAAACAAAATACTATCAGGTACTAAATATGTAAGCATCTTTACTAGCGAAGATTCAAATAAATATTGGTTTGTCACTTGTAAGAGACTAACTCTTTCCATTAAACCCAACCCTGTTGGTAATATTGATAGGCTTTACTAAAAAAAATCAAATAAAGTAGCTTAACACTTAATCTTAGAATAAGCAGATCCCACCTATTATACGAAAAACTCATTTTCAGATATTTCTTTCTCAGTTTTATGTATACAAAACAGATCTATACCGTTCTCGAAATGTAACTAAAAAAGCATTACCCCATTACAGGTTAAAACTTAGTAGCCTTAGTGATCCATGAGCATTTGGTTGGTAGCACAATATGGCTGGAGTAGTTTAGAAGGACTCATCTTAGGATGCAAAATGACAATTTAGAATGTGTAAGTGAAATTCTAATTCAGTCCTAGTAATCTTCAGTGGCTTCTAGCTGGCTCTTGGGATTACAATTTAGTATTTTTGTCAATTAGCCACTTTTGAATTGGGTCAATCCAGCATAAAGGTACTGAATTGAGAAATCTTGGGATTGAATTGATTGATGGGTACCTTTTTTCTTGTTTTCAAAAAGAAAAAAACTGTCCATGATGTGTTATTATTCAACAAAACAGGCTGTTCATTGGAAAAAATAATAAAAGAGTCGGTGGATGCATAAATGAAATGTAAAATAGAAGCAGCAAGGATTGGAGTGAGATGGCAAAGTCATGGCAGCGACTCATGGCCATGTTCAAGTTGACAAAATCAACATTGAAGACGTAAAGCCCCTCATGCCAATTTTTAAATTGCAACGAATTCAAATGACGGTGTTGGTTGAATAAATAACATCTAATTAGCCACTTCAAGAGAACAATTTGAAAATTCATAGATTGCACCCCAAAAGTGCTCACAGTCTAATACTTACAAGTTAAAAAAAAAAAAAAAAACTAGAAGAGATTCACACGTATTTTGTCAACATGGAGGGATGCCTCTAAAAATTGGCCTCACTAACCTTTCTTAAGTATAAAAATTGTAAGAAAGAGAAGGCCAAACTACCTATTACAAGGAATAATTATCACAGCCAAACCTTTTTCATGGAAATTGACAAAGAAGCTAAGATATATAGTAATACCATATAATGATCTATAATGAAAATTAGGTGTCATCCCCTCTCTTCTAAACTTCCAAGTTTTGTCCCCAATTAATATATTTCCACTACTGCTAGGCCTAATTATCATACCATGCAGAAAAAAGAGATGGAGAAGACTTAATAAATACAAATTCTTCATTTCTATCTAGTATTCTGATCATGTATAGGTGGCATAGCAAAAGTGCATATGTCCAAAGCTGACATTACTTATTCAACAAAATGAAGACCTATATTATTTATTTGCACCAAGCACAAACTGGTGTCATGTCATATACTGGCAACACCGCTTGAAGACTTGGAACACAAAACTCCACTTGCATTCAACAAGGTAAAGTGAGATCACAACTGCTCATGGCACATAGTGATGTCACATAAGCACTAGTTGGCATGAATTAGGCACCTTCTGGTGTCATGTAGTGATTTTAAAATTGGGATCTCAACAGCCAAAAATAAAAAGATGAGCTCATAGAAACTACCTTGCTATGGTTTTTAAAAAGCCATATGCAGATTTTGGCAGCTTGCCAGTAGTTTCAGGAGCCGCACTCTATCCTTAAAAACAAATTTGCTTGTGTAGCAAAGTATCACCTTCCCCAAGATAATTAATCCATTATGTATCAATCAGATCAACAATGATATCATTCATCTAACTATAAAATAATGATTTTTAATATACAATTAAGGCAGCCATGGTTTCGACTTCAACAGGGTTAACACATGGTTGAAAAATATACCTTATTACAATTTTATCTTGAGGAACATCAGGTTATTTAGGGTTTGAATCAATTAGTAGTGGTTAAAGGTTAAATAAGAGAATAGGATGATGCTCAAAAGTTCATGGCAGTCAAAAGTGAAGAATTTGGCAACCATACTTTTAGCAAAGATATAAGGGTCTTTCATTTTCCATGCTTCAAGGCAAATAAGAGAAAGACACTATTCTATGATCAATTATCTTAGACTCTTAGCCGCAAATAAATTTGTAGTTTAATTGGCATCCGTCTATGCCTCTAGATTTAAGTGTGATGTCGATTTGAGACGTTTAATCCTCTGCTAAGTAAGTCACTTTCCCCCCTCTCATATCGAATTGCTTGCACCTCCTAATATGTAACTAAAAATTATAGACCCTAAACCTCCACAGAAAGAAAATGGCAAAAGAATTTGGTTGATGCTGAAAGGAGGCTTAAATGTTAAAAGTTAAAGCAGTTGTATTTGATTATATTAAAGGCAATTCATGTAACTTCTCCAGCTAAGAGACCTTTAGCAAAAGTTCAGATGCAAAAATTTCAAGTGTAAACACTGCTAAATAAAGGAAATTTTAGTGCCTTTTATAATGAAGCAGAGCTTTAGATGTTAATACTTGAAATAAACAACTTTAGCTTCTTTAGAATTGCGTACCATTGTATTTGTATGAAGGTTGAAAAACAATTGTTTTTAAAAATGGAAAGATCCTCCCAAGTGATGAATTTTGAAGGAAAACAGAAAAGTTGTATGCTAAGAGATAGTAGTAAATCACAGATGATAAAGTACTAGTTGAAGGCTTCACAGATGTAACTCGCAAGTGCTGTTCCACACAAAGATTAAAATTTCCCAGATGACATAAAAGTACTAAATACCATATCCAATATGAAATTTAACAAATATGATTATGAAACTATATCTTCAAATTCACAAAACAAACCGATCAGCACTCCACCCTGACCTAGAGAAGAACAAAATAATCAACACACCTCTGAATTAAACAATAGTTTTTTAAGGCCAGACCAAAGCAGCCAAGCCATCTGGCCATGCAATTCCACCTGCAAGTTAACACCATCAAAACAACACACAATTATAACCCAAGAAAAACTTGCAAACCACAGATCAAAACTAAAAAAATCAACAACAAAAAAAGACTTATTGAAGAACCTGTATATGGAGACTTGAGTACTGGGGAGAAGAAACAATATGGGGGGGGTAAACCAAAGGGGTAAACCAAATCCAGCTTTCTATTGAATTCTCTGAGACACCTATTTTTTTTTTCCCTCACAGTCTCCCAATTATACAATACAAAAGCCATTGTAGAAACTAGAAACCTCAGCCAGCATCTAGACAATGATGCTACTTTCTTTTTCTTTTTCTTTCTTTCATCCAAATCCATAATTAAACACTCTACTACTGTCCTCCTGAGCCTTGAGAATCATCCTTAGCAGGAGTTTGCTGATGGTGTTGTTGCTGCTGATGATGCTGATGATGATGCTGATGCTGATGATGATGCACTCTACCAGCCTGATTCATCTGCTGATAAATCTGGTTCAAGGCCTGTTGATTCAACACCCCAATATGGCCATCCTGGGAAAGACCAAGCTCCAAGCCAGGCATATGCTGGGCCCCACCACCCCCACCTCCACCCAAAATTGAGGTGAAACTCATGTGACCCATCATGTTAGTGGCAGAAGTAGGCAAGTCAAAGCCAGGGAATGCAATTTTCTGAAGGTAATTGGAGCTCTCAGTGGCTAAGGTGGCATTAGATGGACCAGATGATGATGTTGTTGTTGTTGGTGTTGTTGTTGTTGGTGGTGTTTGAAATCCAAATCCACTGACATGAGGGGGCCATAGGCCTGCTGCTGTGGCCACACCCACACCCAAATGGGGTCTCCCCAAATTCCCCCCAACCATTTGCCAGCTGGCCCTACTACTACTCCCCCCTGACCCACCCAATTCATCAATCTTTTGTTGATGTTGGTGCAAGGATGATGAAAGAGAAGCAGCTTGTGGTGAGAGTGAGTTTCCAGCAGCAGCAAGAGCAGATGCTGGTATTGTGCCAGTCCCAGTGGCAGCTATGATGGATGGCTCAGCCTGCTGGAGGAGCCACTGGATGGTTTCCCCATCAGATTTGTGACCCAATTCCCTGGTCAACTGGAAGATTCTGGCTGCGCAGAGAGCAGGCATCCTTATCCTCCTTCCCCTGCCTTCAACCTTGGTGTGCCTGTCCTTGTTGGAACTCCTCTTTGGTGCCAACTGTTGCTGCTGTTTCTTGCTCTCTTCCTTGTTCTCAGCTACCACTATCTGGAAATCCTTCACCTCTGCAGGTTTGTTCTCTCCCATGTTGTTGTTGTTGGTATTCCCTTGTTGCTGTTGGGGGAGGCTGAGGAAGTTTGGTACCACCTCCTGTGATTGCTGTGGCTGCTGCTTTGAGCCCTTGGGATCCATCAACAGCACACACAAAGAAAGAAAGAAAAAAAATTAATAATAATAATTATAATAAGGGAAAGGAAATGATGGGTCCTCTTTGATTGAAGAAGGTGGTCTGAAAAGTCCTAAACTTTCGTGAGGCTTTCACTGTTTCTGGCAAGGATTGAGGGACAAAACCATAATAAAATATTGTAATCCCTATATGCCCCCCATGTCAAGTTTTTCACACCATGGTTTTGGTTTGGTTTGGTTTGGTTCTCTCTCTCTCCTTCCTCTCTTGTCCTTTCCCACCTCTTTCTCGGTGTGTAGTAGTAGTAGTGCGTTTTGACCAGCCAGATATGAATTTTGAAAGCAACTTTAACTGCCGGTTTCACCACCTTGGTGACTATAGGCAATAGACAATTCAGCTCCTTCATTATATCTTTCGTGTTCGTGCATCCCATAATTGCAACATTTCAATCTACCTATTCAACCTCCAACAAAAAAGAAAAAAAAAACTTAATTGCAATTTTAATTATCCCATTATATTCCAAATTCTTCTTACCATTTTAATTATATAATTTTAATTTATCGGTTATTTATTCTTCGATCTCCATTGGACAAAACCAATATCTAATTGAAAGTATATGCTATCAAACTTGAGACACAAAGAGATTGTATGCTCTTTAGTCTTCATTGGGTCAAGCACAATGGATCGAATCCATCGCATTGCCTAGTGGGTCGATTGTTAATTAACCCAACTCAACCTATCATGTAAGACTTGTTTTGTGTCATGAGCGTCCTATCTTATATCTCAAAATCAAGAGAATTTAATCTAATCAATCATGATCATATCTTATTCTCAATCCGGTCAAGGACAATGTAACACTCTCTTACATTGTTACATTGGTATTTTTGTTAAATATTAAACATCAAGTTAATAAATAATTTATAATTACTCAATTATAATGATAAAAGAATAAATCCGCTTGAAAAAAAAATAAGGAGATCAAAATTGAATTTTGACTACAATAAATGATAAATTAACAATAGAACAATATATTTTTGGAAAATTACAACTACCCAAGATGTAGATCATTCAATATGAAATTATAATAATTTAATTAGTTATTTTGGGTTTAAAATTAAATAAATGTAATTAAAGGTGGAACAAGGAAAAAACTAAAAAAATAATAAAAATATCTCATACAGGGGAAATCAATGGCACGAGGTCATTCATTTCACTCTAGTTGTCTAGGCCCCACTTCTTCAAGGACGTGTTACAAAAGAGAATAGAATCAAGAACAAAATTAAATAATGGGATCAGAAACCGTGAGTAATGGACACATTAAAGAGAGGTATGTTGTTGCAGTTTAGACACAAATTGAGGGGGAGGAGTGCATGACTTGTGTTGTGTTCAGTGACATAGATCCAAGGGGTGGGTCCTTGCCTCTTTAAATACTAAATACTACTACTGTTGTTGTTGCTTGCAGGGTATGTCCCAGTCCCATGTACAAGAATATCACTTCCTATGGACTTCCTAGTAAGACTTCTGTTGTGGTGAGCCCAGTTTCAGTTCAGACCAACAAAATGGGAAAAGAAAAAAAAAACAAATTAAAAAGAAATGTCCATTTGACATAAATTAAGTGGTGTGAGTTTTGTTTTGGAAAAGTGAAATCAGCATATTTTTAGATTCAATCGCGCGTTGTGCCAGTGTTTTGACTGCCAGTGAGGTGTGTTTTGTAACCTTCTATTTGTACTTCCCTTTTCCCGAAGAGTGTGTGTTTGTTCTCTTGCCAATATTGTTTTATGGCAATATCAATTGGTTTGAGAAAATAAAAATTATATTATCATCGTAAAGGAAAATAACTTCTGAAATATCAAATTCATGTTTTATTAGTAATTTTAAATTTTTTTATTGTTATAATGAAATTTTCAAAAAAAAAATTATTGATTACCATGCTCTATGTATTGTTATAATGAAATTTTTAAAAAATGATACATGTTTTCAATTTATTTTGAATTCAATTTAAGCCTTTACATGTATTTTCTTCGTTTCAAATTCAAACATCTTGTTTCGTAAAATTTATTTTTTCTACCCCCCTCCCCCCTCAAAATCCAAATCCTAAGTGTGAACAAGGGGTAACTCTTATTGGAGAATTAAAAATTAATTTCTTTCAAAACATGGAATTATATTGAAGTGAATTTCACTTTTTAGAGTTTTTTCGATATCTTTTTTTTATATATGATAAAAAATTGAACCTGATAAACATGTTTCAGACTTAATTAATAATGTTGAATTTTAAATAAATTCGGATTGGTCAAGAAAGCTAATTAATATTGGATATTTTTCTACATATATTTTCTATAAACTGTCAAGAGTTGTTGATTACATAGCATAGCATGGGTGCACCATTATAACAGAAATCAAATCCAATTAAAACAAATTGGCATGGATTGTGTGAGTTTAATTATGTCTACATGTTCCATAAATAAATTCATTTTTTCTTTTAAAAAAATAATTTGAAATTATCTTAAATATGATTTTTACACTAATTATAATAAAAGTTAATTAGTTTTAATTCTATTACAATAAATGATTGAATTATGGTATAACTTTTCTATACCATCGATATATTCTACTTATTATTTTTCTTCTTTTGTGCGTAATGGGATTCAATCGTCGTAATGGGATTGCATTGAAGCATTGATCATTATTGACAAACAATTAAATTGCATTGGATAAGTGATAAGGAGAATGCTTCATTGATTGGACAAACTTAGCAATTGATAGTGGCATGGTTTGGTTGGTGAAAGGTTATGGTGAGCTAGAACAATGACCCTTTTGGCTGGGATATTACTATTGCTATGCATGGTGGAGCTTTCAGGTGTTCAACAAAAATGGATTAGATTTTGGCAGATGCAGTGTGATGCAATTCTTGGACTGCACAGTGACTCACAAAATAGAGAATCGATGGATGATAGTTTTGGGACTGGGGGAACAGTCATAAATTGCGTTAGTAGCAAGTAAGGATAAAAATGGATTGGTCAGGTACAGTTCTACACTATTTGTTTGAGCTTGGTTTATTTTTTATTTTTTGATTAATGAAGAGAAGTAAAAAGCAGAATTATAAGTACATCTACGGTGCAGTTACACAGGGCAAAACATTATCTGGAAATTTTTTAGCAATGACACAATGGTGAAAGCTCTTTTCTTCGTAAGAATTTCATCGTAGACATTCACTTCCGGCACTGTAGATGATGCGAACCTCCCATTGGAGAGCCAAAAGTAACTCTCAATCATGTGGATAGTAGCTAAAGAGTTTGTCTCTACAATGATATGTCTAAACTCATTATTTGTTGTATGGTTCATCCCATTAAGAATAACAAAGAGCATAACATCCATGTTCGTAGTGTAAGCACAATAACCATAGAATTTGGAAAGCTTAGCTTGATTTATTTTTTAAATATTAGAATCAAAACTCTTTGGATAAATATCTTTATATGTATTTCTAGATAAAAAATTAAATTAAAAATATTTTTTTAAAAGATAAAATTAGTTGAACTTAGTGTTAAAAGCATTTTCTAATGTCATTCACACTATATAAACATATATATATATATGAGTGATCAAGACATAAACAACACAATAATAAAGAAAAGAAAACAATAATACTAAAATAACATTAAATAGATAGTGAAAATAATAGGTAAATTAGTACATCAAACTCAATAATTAAAGAGTATTTAATACATCAAACTCCTAATAATAGATAAATTAGTCTCTCATTGTCATGAGATGCATAAAAAAAATGAAAAATACAAGAAAAAGGGAAAAACCAAGGTACAAGATGAAAAATAATGAGAGAATGAGGGCTCGACCTCCACAACAAACCCCTTAGGTTGACCCCTTTGTCCCAAATGATAAATGTCTCAAATAGGGTGAGAATCACTCTGTCGTTTTCGCATAAAAGCACAACTTGCTAGCTACTCGTTGGGCGAATTCTCCTTAAATTCCAAAACTTTTCCATGCAAAACAGTTGCTCGTTGGGCTAGCAATACTAGTTGAACGAGCAACAATTAAATTCAATTCTTCCTTTGGTAGCAAGGTTTGCTCATTGAGCAAGCAATCTTCAAATTCAAAACCTTAGCTCCTCTTTCAAGTGCACTCAAACTCTGTAAAAATACATAAAAATCTAATAAAATTTCCTATAATTAACTATATGAAATTAAAAACCTGAAAGAGAGTAAATACTAATCAATTGGGATCAATGTAAGCAATAAATGAGACGAAAGATAGATAATTGTTGTGAAATTTAAGTAAAAATTAAGAATGCACAATAATTATCATCATGCACATAAAGTGTTAAACTTTTTTATACTATTATTTAATCACAAATTAATGCTGATATGACTTTTAAGATAATTATTGTAAAAGTCAACAAACTTAGTATATGTTATAGTTTGTGATTAAATGATAGTGTACAATTATTTTAAATTATTAGTGCAAAATCTTTTTTCTCTTAAAATTTAACATAATTCATTTCTCCTCGAAAGAGGAAGGTGCTTTAAAAAGAGGAAACATTGATATCATTATCAAATCTTAATTGCAAAAGGCTTAAAAATAAGGCTAAAATATATTTTAGGTCCATAATAAATTAGTATATTTTGTGTTTGTTTCCTGATAAATTTTTTCTTTGTTGAGTTTCTAATAAAATAATAATTTTATTTCTTGTCCTTGACATTTTTTTTAATCTTTGATAAATTAACTAATTTTGTGTTTGTTCTCTAACATTTTTTTTAATTTGTTATTAGTTCCTTTGAAAAATTATAATATTGCAAAAGCTATAATATTTTTTAGTCCATTTTTTTTTTCAAAATGGTCCCTAAAATGTTTTTCTAAGTGTTGATGGTAATCTTACATGCATGCTGATATGTCCTTAATTATGTGAGTCACACCAACACTTAAACAAAATTTAAGTAATGGCAAAGACCAAAACAAAAATTATAAAGATTAAAAAGAAAAAGAAATATATATATATATATATATATATATATATATATATATATATATATATATATATATATATATATATTATAGGATGAAAATGATGTTGATTAAGCTTGACTTTTTTTAAAGAAAACTTTCCTCCCTCTCAAATAGATGCAAATAATTTAATGGTATAATACTTTTTATACTTTTTTTAAGTTATTGTTTTTAGTTAAAAAATATTAACATCTTTAATAGTTCAATGAATTAATATAAAATCTCTAAACATATTTTTAATCAATTTTTTAAAGGCAAATAAATGGGCTCCTACCCAAATTCTATAAAGTATTTCTTGTTAAATGGTATCAACATTAACCAATGATCTGAAATCAATATCAACAAGTCATTCGTTTGAGTGGTATTAAATTTGATCAACTAAATAAATTCTCGAGTTTGAATTTTGTGGGTGAAAAAATATGATTAGGAGGAAAGAATCTCACTAAAAGTGACAAACCAAATTTTCAAATAAAAATTAGTCATCCACGAAGTCAGTGTGTGCTTCATTACAATAAAATGATAAAAAAATATAAAATCATTATTAAAAACATACATAAAAAGAATTAAATTACTTAGACAGTCATATTACACAAAAGTTATTTTCAAACCAAATAAAAAAAACAGTTATTTTAAAAAGAAATAGATAAAGTTCTTCTAGAACATTCTGTTACTTTGAAAAAATATACAGGACATAGGATAGGAGTAAACAATGATATAAAATACAATATGATGGATAAAGAGACAGAAGGTAATGCAAGCAAGGAAGCTACGAGGGGTGCACATTTGTCCATTGTCATGCGAAATTACATCACATGTTTGAGTGGAAGGCATGGCAATAACAGCTTCAAAATAGTGACAGGAAGATCCTATGAAAAAGTTGCACTATTTTTTAATTGAACTTCGAAAACGATATTCCATGTCCTCATTCCCATATTATAAAGTGTTAAATAGTAATACATATAATTGATTCATGGTGATCAAGGAATCGTGAGAAATGGTACGTACGTGTGGCAGGTTCCTCCTCGTGCATGATTTGTACGTTTATAATCCAATAATTGATCCATTTATCTAGGAATTTACTTCCTGCACCCCTGATGGACAAAACTACCCCTCATCTTGGTTGGATGGAGGGATGTTGTCATTCATTTGGGTTTTGGAGGTGTAGGAAGAAATTGCCATTTATATATGTTTTGTTGCCATGGGCTTAAGGCCCGATAAGTTTTCTTTTTCTCTTACTTTTTTGTACAAGGTATTTTTTATATGTTTTGCTTGATCCTACAACAAGAATACACTTTTGTTGAAGGGCGTGGCGAGTTACACAATGAAAGTGTATTTTCATTATGGGTCTTCGATAGATATACAATAAAAACACACTTTCAAAATGCAGAATTCATCACACACTACAACAAAAGTGTGTTTCTATTATGATTACATCCATATCATGATTTCATTTGTTGATCATAAAAAAAACTTGTGACAAAGTGCGTGCCTACTAAGTGAAGGGGAATGAGAACAAGGTGAAGGCAGAAGTGGAAAAGGGGAGGAGAAGAAGGTGAAGGGATGCAAGAAGGGGAATAGACGAGTGTGGGGGTGAGAAGAAGGATTGGGGTGCGGGGGAAAGTGATGGGGAAGAGGGTCGGGGGAAAGTGACTTATGGGAGTGTAGAGGTAAAACTTCGAGACAATGGTGTTTGGGACTTTAGGAAGTCCTTCTTTGTGTTTCTATTGACAAATCCTTACAACCCATATTTTGGTTTTGGAAAGTAAATTATACAATAAAGCATTATAACACTTTCAGAAAGTAGTTTACATAAGTATAATAATTTGAATACTTTCTAGAATTTAGTTTGTCCTCAACCTAGATTAATGGTTTGCTTATTGCAACACCATATTAATGGTCTTAGGTTCGAGTCATGGACAGATTCAAAATATAAAAAAATTTTAAAATTTAGTCTTTAGAAAGGGATAATTTTAAAAATAATAAAATAAAATTGCACAAGGAAGGTGCATTTAGTAAACAAGAGAGTGCATTTAGCAGTCCAAATATATTCCTTTCAACAATTTTTTGTTTCATATAGTAATAATAAAACTATAAACTTTTAACTCAAAGTGTTGATGTCCATGGTGTAAAACTCAACTGCATTCGTTTGAGTGAGAATGATTTATTTGATGAAAGAATTTATATTTAATTTTTATCGTGTGTAAAACTATTTGAGTCAATGATATCTAGTAAGTTGGAGGACACATGTATTCTTTAACCACAACAACAACAACGCCTTATCCCACTAGGTGGGGTCGGCTACATGGATCAACTTCCGCCATAATGTATTCGTTAACCCAAAATAAAAAAATAAGTCTTATACTTTTGTTCCAAAATTATAAAGCCATCACCTATAAAAATCAATGAATTACTAACTAAATTTAGTGATGTTATTTTTTTTCCTACTATTTATTTTATTTTATTGTAAAGAATAGGTTTTGGTTATCTCTCATGTTTGTATGTCTATAGGGAAGGAAACACTTGTGCAAACAAATTAGCTCATCATGGAACTTCGTCCTAAGTTCCCTTCCAATGGTAGGAATCTAAATACACTTCCAACTTACATGTTTTGCTAGCTTCTTCAATGGGTCTTGGCCTAGTTCCCCCGTTTATTCCTTTTGCTCATCTCAGTTTTCTCCCTTTTTAATGCATCGTGGGGTGTGTTGGTGACATGGATTTTGGGGGTGCCAACCAAGTTAGGATTTTCTATATATCCTCCCACTGTTTGCAACCTCAATTCATAAAAAGAAAAATTTAGCAATGAAATTTACAATTTAGTTATTAATATACAGTGGAGTAAAAAAAAATAGTAACAATTTTTTTTACAATTACATATAAATTATTTCCTTACTAATTTTAATTTTTCTTATAGTATAGACCCTTGCCTCAAAGTAACAATATGCATAAAGTTATTCAACGAGATTCACCTGTACATTTGATAAAGTTAGGTTACAAGTATTCATAAAATGGATATCGATAAACTAAATTTTAGTAGTTAAAATTCATACTTGGAATTGTAAGAAATTCATGATGTTCAGGTGCTAGCTAGAGATCGATGACTACAGCATCTGAAGGAGAGTAGACTCCTCTCCTTTAATTTATTTTACAGTACAATCTTTTTTTCATAAATATTAATTTTAATTTTGTTAAAAATATTACTTGAAGAGATTAATTTCCTTCCTCACTTTTTTTTTCCTCTTAAGACCAATCTTATATCTCAACATACATACATGTATGTACTTAATCTGATACATAAATTATCAAATTGTTATCATAGAAGTAATGAAATATTCCTCTTTTCTTGTTAAATGTTTATTTAATCTGGTATATTAATTTCCTCTTTTTAGTTTGAACAAATTGTGTTTGTCTAATATAATCTTAACGTGAAAGTTTTAAAGCTTATCAAGCCTCATTTGATTCTTAATTATATACAAGAATTTATTAACAGAAATTCCAATAATTGGTCCAAAGTTACTTTAATCATCAAATTTCAAAAGTATAAACAAGCTGATATATATATATATATATATATACAAAAGGGGAAGAGAATTAGTTGATTAGGTAATCTCTTTGCAAAACTAAATAAATAAATAAAACCATGCTATGTTAAAAACAATAATTTCCAAGCTTTCTCAAAGGTTATGAAACTCTTGAGGAAGAAAACAATCAATACAGTCAAATGATCCTCTCAATGTGATGGAAAAATATACATCACATATATGTTATATCATAGTGGGGGGCTAACGTTCCCTTACACATCTCTTGCTATTATTCGATGAACTAGATTACCTAGCTTTGGGTTACTTTTAAAAATCATGAATAGAAACCTATAGAAGTTCTTCTTCAATGATTTTTTAGCGTGTTTCAAAAGGGAGAATAAGCGTACTCTTTTTTTCTTTAAAATTTTATTAACCCTAAGTACATTGGTTAAAAAAACTAATAAATAAAAAGTGTTTCATTAATGATTACAATAAAAATACATTAAATATTACACTTTAATTTATATATTCTTATTTATAATTTTACTTAAATAAATAAATTTTATTTTGAATGTCTAATATATATTTTTTCGTTGTTTTGAGTCATCATATATTAAAATATTTTATTTTGAGTCTCTTTTGTTAGTTAAGTAATGAGATAATATCATCACAATCATTGATAATGTTGAAAAAAAATCAATTTATAAGATAACACATAATTAATTAACTAATAATAATAATTCAAAACAAAAATTTAATATATCCAAACTCAAAACAATAAAAAAAATATTTATAAAACCCAAAACAAAATTCAATTATTAGGTAGGTTACACATATTTAAAAGCCTTATAATTTCTTAATTAATATCCTTGTAGTATCAATCAGTATTCTTCTTAATTATTGAATCTAAAATTTTAGCTTGTGTGCTTTGATGTTGAATGATCAATTCCTCATCAGTTTGTGTGTGATAATAATAATGGTAGGTGTGGCTACTAGATGTGTGTTGGTGATTGCATTGCGGGTCACATGTGTCTCCCACCATGCAGACAAGGGAGCTGAGGCCCCTCTTTCAAAACTAGTAGCTGTTGAAATTTCATGCCCATTATCACAAGAGTTCAAATTTTGAATGGGAAAAGATCTTCCTTTTTCCGCTGGGTTTTCTATCTTTTGCTTTGATCTCTTCCTTTTTCATTTTTTAATTTTTATTCTTTTCATTTTTATTATGAGACTCACTTCCATATGGGATAAGCTTGAATCTAAGTTTGTCTTAATCACTTTAGTCATGATTGATGATTAATTATCATCTTCCGTCGTTTATAAGAATTAAAATTTTGGTATAGGAAGCATTGGAAGGAAAAATCTTATATAGGAATGTTATATCCACCGTGTAGGGGAATATTTTTTTTTATATCTTAAAAATCATAAAAACAATAATTTTTAATTAGTAAATAGTATAAAACTTGTGTTATCATTAAACTCATATAATAAAAAAATGAAATTTAAATATTTTATTTATATTTTTTTTGCTGAGTTTTATTTATAAATCATTATGTAGTTAATTTAGATTACTTAAATATAAATTATTAAAAATAAATTTACATAATTTGATAATTATATTTATGTAATTTTACTTAAATAGATATTACTAGAAATAATCTTTATATAAATATATTATTCAAAATAAATAAATAAAAGTTATATAACAATTTTATAAATATAATGAAAGATATCATAAAATTATAAATAAAAATATATAATAGTAAATGTTCAATTTAGATCGTATTAGATTAATTTCTAAAATCAAATCTAAAATCGAATCCAATTATTTTCTTATTTGTTTGACTCACTTCATTTAAACTTTTATTTTCTGAACTAGTTTTTTACTAGTAGATTAGATTATTTATGAACAACCTTAATCTAAAACCAGTATTGGCGTACAAACTTCAGAACTCGTGCTTATGACTTTTTGATTTTTGAGGTAACTCGTGCTTGTGACTAATTAACGCTTATCTATTAATAACATGCATTTTCTTGTGACTAATTTTTTTAACCAATTCTCATATATTTACTATTATCTGAGTATTGCATCACCCAACTAAAAGTATAATACGTAATATTGCATACATTAGATTAAAGATAAAATATCAAACCTTATCTGAACTCCAATAATATTGTCAGAATCTCTAACTTAGTTGTTGTTTTTGAAAAGAGGGACCTCATAATTATTCTCGTATCCGGTGGCCATCTATCTTATATCTTTTGCTTTCAATGTTCAATTTTGATATTTTTTAAGGTTAAATTATGTTTTTGTGCATCTTTTTATTGACATTATTTAATTTATTATTTTTTTATATTTTTTAAATGTCTAATTTAGAATGTGTTTAATTAAATATTTTAATTAATTTTTTTACTAACTGAAAAAATTATTTGATTATTTGATAAATAAGTTTTTTTTTATTAATTTCTAATATTTTTTGAAATATTATTTAAAGTAATATTTTTTTAAATACTAGCTTCTAAATTTTTTATTTATTTTTTTATCCATAAATATTTATTAGATTTTTTAATCTTTTCTATTTAGGTAAATTTTTATAAATTTATCTTTTATGTAATTTTATATTCATTTACTTTAACAAATAATTTTACTAAACATTTATAATTCAATAAAATAATTTTTGAACTTTTAACTATCAGATAGTTTTTTAATTTCTGACTAATTTTTCAACTAATTTTACTAAAAATAATCATAATCCTCTAAGTTAAAAAAAAAATCAATGTTATCCTTTCATACGATTTCATTAATATAGTTAGCGCCAATTTAAATAACGGTGTCTAATTAAAAAAATTAAATAAAGGTACAATGCTTTTTTATAAAAAAATTAGAGGATCAAATGAACATTTTAAAAATAGAGAAATAAAATTAAATAATATAGATTAAAAGAACAATATAACTTTTTATTTATTACCTTTTCATTTAACTAATTTATTATTTTCTATAATTTATAAATATTTGAATTTTCTTTTACCTATTTAATATTTACTTTTATTACATAAACCCTTCTTCTTCTCCTTTTGTGACCATTTTATTATTTTATATTTTTTGATAAAATATATTTGAGTCCTTTAAAAATTTGAAAAGTATTAATTTTATTTCTATAAAAAAAATATATTTATGTTGATCACAAATGATAATTCGTCTTGTCATGATAAAGGACTAGATCTTCCCCTTTTTAGGTTCAATTTTCTTATGGAATTATCACTTGGGATAAAAAAGATATATTTTATTTTTACATAGACTAAATTATATAATACAAAATTTTTTTATATAAATAAAAATAATATTTTTTAAATTTTATAATGATTCCAAACATATTTTGCCATATATTTTTTTTCTATTCCAAGTAAAAAAAAATGTTGTTTCTCATGATCATATTGTTAAGCTAATTACATTTTTTAATCTTTTTCAATTTTAAGCATTGTTTTAAAAATTTGATTGAATCAGTTGGTTCAACCAATTTGTCTAGAAACTAATCTGGTGATTGATCAAACCACTAACGGGTAAGAATCCGTCAAACCGATCAAAATTAAAATTGATAAAAAAACTAAAATAATTTAAAAAAAAACATTTTAATTTAATCTAAAATAATTTTAAAATAAATAAGACATTTATTTAAAGATTACACATAGTTATAATTTTTTTAATTATTATTCAATTCTATTCCTTTATATTTAAAATATTCAATTTGATTATCCAATTAAAAAATATGTTCAATGTTGTCCTTATGATCTCATAATTGCATTAATGTCACTAGTGTTAAATTGGACAAAAATACAACATTGAATTTTTTAAAAAAATAAGGATCAAATTGAATATATTGAAATTAAAAAATTAAATCAAATAAAAAAAAATTTCGTACCCCATTGTCAAGAAGCTCTTCACTATGCGAAGGTATGGGGAAGGATAAATAAAAAGGGATAAGAAAATATTTTTGAAAATAATATGTATCGAATACAAAGGTTTTCATTGACTTTAGCAATCTAAAGGTTTTCTCTCTCTTACACTTTCTTTGTACGTGGTACTAACTATGTCACAAATCTTAATTAGCTAACTATAATTTGAAGAACTGAAGGACAAAGAATTACAATAGTATAAAATATTCAATAACTCAAACTTATAAAATAGAAAAGGCAGGTATAAATGCATTCCATCATCATGAAAATTTATCGCCGTAATATAATTTGAGATAACCCACTATAAATGGTTGGGTTGTGTTGATCAATCCGTCACAAATGTGTTGAAAACGAATCTTATGGAAGTTAATGGGTTTACTATCCAAGATGTCACAATCTAATTGACAAATTTTCTAATTGTGACTTTGGGTTGGCTTAATGGTATTGGATTTTCTATTCGCAAAGAGAATCCAACATTATAATGGCAATGAAAATACTCAAGAACTAGATTCTCAAATTAAGTTAAATAACAAAAATGTCATTGTTTTGCTGAATGACTGATAAGTGTCTTATGGGTATATTGAATTAAGATTTTAAAAGATTTTTTTTTTATAAAAAATCTTATATTATTTAATTAGAATTTTTAAATGATATAAATAAGTTTTGTGGTATTTTATTAAGATTTTTAGAATTTTTTAAGGATTATAACAAAATTGATGGTATTCAATTATGAATTTTTTATAATTTTAAAAAAATTGATATTAAAATATATAAACTTCAATGAATTATTTTTTAAGATAAATTTCATGTGATTTTTTGGGATAAAATATTTATCAAATAATCTCACTCAAACCGTTGAAATTTCATTAAATTCTTTACAATTGCCTAAAAGTACTATTCTTTAATTCAATATGTGTTATATATATTTTTCATATTTTTTGAGACAAAAAAATATCAAATATACTTATTCCCTTTGCACTTATCTTTTTTATAATTTAAATTAATATTTGTCTTATGTATCAAGACTAATCATATTTTTCTTACATGGACTATCCCTACCACATGTTCAATACAATATTTTTGTGACTGTTATCTTTAATTTTGTCTTCCCAATAACTTACTAACTTGATATTTTTTTTATACCAAGTATATACTTATTATTGTACCTTATTTAAACATGTTATTGAATTTATTATTAAATAATTATATAATTGAATTTTTTTTAGAAAAATAATGTATAATTTGACATCTATCGTTCAAATTCAAAAGTAAAAATCAGAAGATGTTATTGCAAGAATGATTAATATTAAAGAACCTAAAATTAGAATAAAATTTAGTGTTGATTTTACTTTTTTTTTTTCTAAATCCAAATCTCATTATTTTTTATTAATTTTTTTCACTAACTCTTATAATTTTAAATATACTTTTAACAATTGATAAAGTTCTTTTAAATCTTATACATCTATAAAGTATTTTCAAATCCTTTAAATTCTTATGATATAAATTCATTAAAATTTAAACTATCATAAAAGTCTCTAAGATAAATCTAATAAGTTATAAAATTTTTACATCATTTTTAAAATTCACTTAACTTTTTTATACTAATATAATATTTTAAAATCCTAATTGAATTCATCCTTAATTACCGCCTTCTATTTTTCCTTTTCCTATCCATTCCTGTGAGAAACTGCAAAACCCTTTTCGGTTTTCACTCCCATGATAAAACATCCAAAAAGGTGATTCCAGTAGCAAACAGCAGTTGCTTTACAGCAAAAATAGCCAATCAATTTTCATGAATAGCTCATAAGGAATTCCATTAATGATTGACTTTTTGTTTCTTTGAAATAACTTTATGAGTTTAATAAATCTTTTTTATTCAATGATCATAGATAAGATCTATGCAATTTTACGGCGATATAATTTTAAAAAAAATCTACTTGTCCTCACTCCTCACAAAAGATTTTTTTTTAAAAAAAATCTACTTATCCTCACTCCTCACAAAAGACATGACCCATTTACTACAATAACCTAAGGCTTCAAGATACCCAAAGTCCTTAAAAAGTTGCACTGTTAATAAATTTCAAAACGTTGACTTAAATTATATTGACGAGGGTTACAATGTCTTTCATGTGATTTATGGTGCACCACAATATGTATTCCTCGGATTAATCTCACATTCTTACGGTGCACCCTTTATAGCATATACTTTTTTCCTACCAAATTTGCATAGCCACTTTCGTCTTCCGATTTTTTATGATCTTTGACTTTACGGTTTTCATGTTCTCCTTTCCTCACTTTTGTTCCATAGACACAATTTAGTGATTTTTAAAATTAATTACTATAATCAATTATTTTATTTTTAAAATCAATGTAAATATTTCAATTTTAAAATGATTTATAATAATTTATAAGCTCATATTTCATATAATAATATCTCATTATCTTTTCTATTATAGATAAAAATATTAAAAATTTATTTTTTATCCGAAATAAAGGTATCTATAAATAAATCTCATTCCTATTTCAACTTCAGTTATTTAACATTATATTCTCATAATAAAATATCATCATCTCTTTCCAAAAGATAATGACCAACTCACAAAATTACAAAAATATCATTTTAAAAAATTACCAATATATTTATTCATGCACAAGGACATAAACACACTTACAAGAAAATAACACAAGGTAACATCAATGTTTAAGTATATATATACTTTCCGTCACTCAAATTTTTCTTTACTACTCTTATTCAAATTTGAAAGCAATTTAACTTATGGATATATTATAATATAATTCATTATGGACCAAAAGCAGCTAGACATATACCTTGCATGCAATTCAAAGGAAAAATAACTTCTAGATGGAGTTATTTTTATTTTTCTAAATATGATCTTGTGAACAAAACAAAAAAACAATAAGCACCGTCAACTAAATTCTCGATGAAATTTAATGAAAAAGTCAGATTTATATCAAGAATACCAAAACACACATGCTTCAAGGCCTCTTGACACAAATAGTTAGAGTATTTTTATTATCTTTCTTCTTCTCTATCATTTGCCTCAGTAGAATTTTTCTATTTTCTTTATTTTTTTCAATCCTTGAACAATTCACTAATATAAAAAAAATTGTTTATGTTTGTGATTCTAGGAATAGAAACTGTCTATGCTTAAGCTTGGTACCTAATTTGAATTTTATTTAACCAACCTTTCTTTATCTTTTTATTTATTATCTTTACTTATTATTATTTAAAATGAATATAATTAACCATTTCTTTATTTTTTTTTCTAAAGGCTTACGTGAATTGTTCAATTACAGGCATTTCAAATTTAGCCATTTTTTTAATTCCTATTATTATTTATATTATCTTTAACCAATCAAATATATTATACTATCAACATTTTTTCAAAAATTATAACAATCTAATTTATTAAAACAATTTCATCTATTTTTTTTCTTTATTAAGAAATATATTTAAATAATTTTTATCTAAATAATTATTGGATAGATTTTGGAATGTTACAAGTGGGTAACTGCTCATCCCTTCTTGCATGTTGTTCTTGTTCTCTTGGCTGACCAAACTGAGGTAAACAAAGATAGTCCTTTGGGGTTGAGAAAGGAAGTTTTTGTTGAATTTGGGGTGTTTGGCTTTGCATCCCTGGGATGTCGCACAACTTCCTTATGGAATCACTTTTGTGTATACGTACAATTTTTGCCTGGGTGGAGATGGAGACCGATGATAAGGAGGCGTTGCACGACACCAATAATGAATGACAAAGACTAAGGGAATAAGGGAAGGGGATGAGGAGAGAGTTGAAGAAGGATAATACAATGTTGAGGGTTCAGATGGATAAAAATGGTGCATCATATAGACTACCTATAAAGGTGGTTCGAGTAGCATTCATCTAAATTATTATTAGGAAAATGTTATATATAGATACATATGAATATTCACATTTTAATAAATTTATATTCTATTTGTTACATTTAATAAATATATAATATTTAATAGTATTATTAAATTTAACTATACAATTATTTAATAAATGCAATAATCGTATTATTCTATTTATTACATTTAATGAATATATTACGCTAGAACTGTTCTCGCTTAAGCTAAAGTGCGTTTCGCCAAATCGCGACCCTCACGATTCTGCTTATCTATGGCCTCCTAACTTGTCCTAACATTCAAGATCAAACCTACAACACTTCCACTCAAGCTACTTGTGAGAATTCTTGGTGTTGGCTGTGGTCCCTTCCCATACCAAAAAAGATTTGTTTCTTTTTCTGGCTCGCTCTCCATGGAGCCATTCCAACTAACCATTTTCTTTGTTTTTGTCATCTTTCTCTAGACCCTTCTTTGCGATACAATCAAGTCTTCATTGTTATCCTCCCCTAATGCCCCCATCTAGCATTCTTGTTCAATGATGGGCTCCTCCTGAAGGGACTGTCAAAGTCAACACAAATGGTAGTTCTTTCAGGAATCCGGGTGCTTCAGGTTTTGGTGTCATTATTTGTGATGATCAAGGGCAATGAATCAAACGGTTTTCTGGTTCATGTGGCTTTACATTGGATCTTGGGTTCAAGAACATCATATGTGAGACTGATTCTCTTTCTTACATAGAGCTTATTTTGAAAGACAAGCAAAGCTTTCATCCCCATCATGCTCTTATTCGATGTGTCAGAGATTTGGTGGCCTTAGATTGGAATATCACTTTCAAGCACACTTTCAGAGAAGCAAACCAATGTGCAAATTGGCTGGCCAAAGATGGAGGTTCTTCATCCTCTACTTGTTGAGTTTGGGATACTTGTCCCCTACAACTCTCGGAATGTATTTAGCTGATGCCCTAGGAATCTATTTGTTAGATTCTAAATGTTTTCGTTGTCTTTAATTTCCTTCCACTGATAAAAAAAACCCTATAACACTTCTACATCAAAACCTAACTCTCAAACATGCATAAACACCCCCAATAAAGCTTAATCTATCCCAAAAATCATCAAAATCCCAACTCAGGGCTTGAAAGGGGCAAAAAGGGGAAAAGAGGTTCCAAGCACAAAATAGAGAACAAAGAAAGGTGAAACGGGAGCACTCCCATTAGGGGTCTAAGATCTGAGCTCTAGGCATTGGGTCTTTGATCTTTGCTCCATTTTATGCAATAGTAACAATAGACCAAAAACGGAATATCAAACATAGAGGGGACCATTTGTGTTCTCAAATAATCAATTTAGCAACAATTAGACAGTTTGAGTTTTATAAAATTAAGAAAGATTGTTTTGATCATTTTACTCTTTAACGAAAAGAAGAATAAAAGCAAAAGAACTTTGTGAGAAACTAATAATTGCCAAATATGCTTTAATTTTAAACATGATATGAGACGATTATCTAGCATTTTTGATACATTGAGCCTTGTTTTAATTCAAAATTATGATAGATTAGGAATTATCGTTTAAGCATGACTTGTTGTGCGCTTAAGCGAGGAGAGACAAAAGCTGAAATTTTTTAAGGCCTAGCTTAAGCAAGCACAGTTCACGCTTAAGCAAGGAAGTCGTGTTAGACCCAAGTCCATAAAAGTTTATAAAAACCTAGTGGGTGATTGAAGAGAGATCTCAATACGAATTGAAGCAGCTGTTCTGTGAAAGAGAGAAGATTATTTCTAGGCTTTTAGCTTGTTATTCATTACACTTTGTATGAATTCTTTCAAGGTTGGAACGATTTACCTAATTTCATGTAATTCTCCTTTTTAATACAATTGTTTATGTGTGTATTATTCTTCTTATATTCTTAATGTCTGTTCTAGATTGATCACCATTGCTTGATCATAGAAACCGCTAATTTAGTTGACAAACACTTTTTTGGTCCCTGAAACTGAGAAGAGTACATAATTAGGATTGTCGCTAGACATAGGTCAATACCAATTAGGCTCCATTAATTCTTAATCGATAACGCTAATTATTTAGATTAATTTGCCAAGACATTAGGGTTAAAATATATTTATGAATTGGGAATAATATGCATGAATGATTAGATTAATTGTGGTTATTAGATTGAAATAAGGAAAACCAAGTTCAACCCCAATTGTTCAAACCCCATAATTCTCAAAACAACATTGTGATCAATACTACTACTTCATTTCAATTTACTATTATTATTACAATTGCTGTTTATTTATTTTATTGTTCATTGGCCTTGAAATTGTTCCAGACAATCCTTTGAGAAAATAATTTTACAAAACCTTAGTTGTTTGATTAGAATTGCCTAGATAAACACTAGTCCTTTGGAAAACGACCCAAATGAAAGTCATGTTACTATTTCGAAGCTTGTTGTTTCACTTGACCATGTGGAAAATCCTTAACAAGAACAATTATAAAGAAAAACCTAGGATTATGAATTCGCGCATGCCCCTTTTCCCCCAATTTAATTCCAATAAACCCTTAATTAAATCACTCATTATTATTCTCCTAATTTAATTACTAGCCTTTGACCTAGGTCTAATAATGCTCATTATTCTAAATCAATATTCAACTGATCTAGAAATATTGATTTAGGTTTAGGGATAAATTCTTAATTTGCAGCCCCCAGGTATGATTACCAATCAAGTTAATCCACTAGAAACTTGATCATGCATGTTGGTGCAAAATAATCTCTTTCTAGGTCAATTAGCCACACACAGATGATCAATACAATGTAATCAAGAAGGTTTAAGACTGATCAAATCCAAATATAACAATAAAGAATGAGAAAAAAGATTTAATTGAATAACATCGAGGTATTTATTGAAATAAAAAAGGTACATGAGATTTGACTGCATCATATCCTAAACCAAAAGGGACTAGTCACTCATGTCACGAAAAAGTTAGAAATCATAAAGAAAGACATGAAACCAACACAAGAAAGAGAAATCCTTACAAGATCTGACCCTTTTTGTGATCTCCATGCTCCTTCGTAGCCATAAGTGCTCTCACGGTGCTCTTCTCCCTTGAAAATCTCAAAATCACGAATCACAAGAAAAATATAAGGACTTCTTTTTAAAATCCACTATTTATAAGGAAGATTTAAGTGTGTGCCAATGCCCCACAAACCACGACCATGGTGAAAAGAGTATGTCCATCATAAGAGAAATTCATAAAAATCAATAGTTAGCCATGGTCGACCACGACCATGATCAAGTCAATATGATCATGGTCAGGTGCCAATATCTCCATTTAAGTCAAAATATCCAATTTTTGTCTCTTTTTTCACTCTTTAGCTCCTAAGTACCCGTGTTGCTTAAACTAGCAACCAAACATGAGTTTTGTTAATAAGATATATCAAGAATGTAAGATTATGGCTAAAAAATCATAACTAAACACGGTCAAATACTAGTTTATCATTCTATTATCTTGATCTTATCAATTCTTAATTTAAGATATTATTATTCTTAATGCCTAAGGGTATATTTTAATTAATTAAATATAAATATTATGTCATAAAAGAGATCTTCACTTGTATTTATTTCTAATGTTAGTAATTTAGAGATATTATACTCGATGTTACATATCAAAATACAAGTCAATGAAAAATGCAAGAAGAGAACAAAACAAACCAAGTTGAATATACTTAATTCCAAAATGAGAAATGCTATTAAAATACTATCTAAACAATTTTTTTTACTATTAGTTATTTTTTAAATGACAAAATCAATATTGACATAATTCAATAAAGGACATAATTTTATTTTTTAAATAAATTTCAATCAATAATAAAGGGTATAAACCTTAAAAGAAGAGTGTATAATAACATCGTGTTTTATAATACATGTTTTTAAGAAACTCTTTATTATTGACTGATATTTATTAAAAATCCTAAAATTAGCATTTCTCATTTTGGAAATAATTATATGCAGTTTGGTTTCCTTTTTGTCACGTTCTTGCGTTTTGCTCCGTAGCGTCGAGTAAAAATCCTAATTTTTCATATCTCTCAGCCTCTGTAAAGATTGACAATGAAAGCCTTTCTCTTTATGACTATAAAACTGCAAAAATATTTTTTTTAATGAAATTAGTGGTCTAAAAGGAAGGATAAGAAAATGTGTTCATAACTGTTGTTGTTGTAATTCAGTCATTTAAAATATGCTCAATAGGAAAATAAAAAAAATAAAAATAAATGTGTTCATAATTTTGCATTAAATTAAAGCCATAAAATGTAAATCCAAAATGTGAGAAATCAAAAGTTAATATATACAGCTTATCGTTGGACATGGATATCGAGTGAGAAAATTTGACACACCTTGCTTCCAAACACGCATTTAGTGCTCATGGCGTGCAAAGATATGACAAATTAACCTATGGAATGAGGATTTATGATATGTATGATAGGAAGGAAAAAAAATAGAGAAAAAAATACAGATAATCTTGATATATTTTTTTTGTTTGGATTAATAGAAAGTGAAAAGAAAAGTTAGTTTATAAAAATATTTTTTTTTTTCCATTCACTTTCCTTCCAATTCAAATTTCAATTTTTTTTGTTTCCTCTCCCCTCTCTTTCCCTCATTCCAAACATAGGTTTATTAGTTCAGCCCTAATGGATATAGATATTCTCCACAAATATTTGCACAAGCCTAATAAGTAAGACAATATATGTTAAGCATTTTCAATTTAAGATTAATAATTTAGTAATGGATGATTCTTATTGTACCTTTTTTTCTTCACACCTATTTTCTTGTTCGTTATTTTATCCAAAATACCACCTATTTTAAAACATACTATTAGTGTAATCATCACAAACATTAACAATCTTACCCTACATAATATAACTCATTATTTGATGAATACAAATAATTTTTACACAGTCAATGCATTCTAATTTAACTTCTTAAACATACATTACTTTGGTTTTGAACTGAGACAACTTTAAGAAAAGAATGTGGAATACATTAATGCACCAAAAGGAAAATGGGATCAAGGTACCCCCTTCCCTCTTGGTGCTTTTCTTCTGTTTTCGGGTTCCCCTGAGACAGTTAAGGAACTGAACGATATCCCTAAATATTTAGGGACACATGCAAAGAGAAACAGAGGAAATGAAATGCCAGATATTGCCTGTGATGCTTACATCCCATATATTTACAGACACAAGGCAAATAAATAAACATTGCAGTTTTAAAGACAACTTAAAGTTGCTGGTTTCAGCTACTTGTGGAAGGGCCAAAGTACATACAGATGGGGGGATCAATCCTCATAATAGAAAGGATTGCAGAAGGAATTGTCCATATCCCGTCACCGCATATCAGTCCAGAAGCAACTGCTCCAGCATAGTCTTCTGCATCCTTTCTGTTCAACCTCTCCCATACAAACAATATCACAGTTCCAACAAACATATCAACTGCAAAGTAAGCACCAATGTAAAATGGAACTGCCATTGCCATTGGGATAGGTATGTACTGTGAGAATTTCTTAGGAGTCACATCCCTTAGAAGGTTGATAGCCAGGGCAGCCGCAAAGAAACCACCGCACATTTCAAGGCAGTACTTTGGAAGCTCTGAGAATCCCTGAACACCGAGTATGGCCATTTCCCTGAATATAACGGCATATGGTGCTTTGTAAGGGCCATCAGGTGAGCCAACATCAAAGGCAGTCCAAAACATCCAGAATGTGAGAGGAGCGATTACACAACCCATGGCTGTTCCAATCAATTGGCTCACAAACATGGACTTTGCCGATGAGAGGGTCAGGTAACCAGTCTTGAAATCTTGCATGAGATCAGCAGCAGTTGCGACGATTGACATCATCACAGCACAGGCTGCTACCCCTGCTATTACACCACCGTTTTGGCCTACTGCTGCAGCAATGATGAAAAGACCAATCTTCCCATAAGTGGATGCCAGACTCCAGTCTGTGAGGCCAGTACCGTAAGAGTTGCAGAAGGCAAGGGCAGGGGCGAGGATGTAAGAGCACAGAACCAAGTACCATTTGAGAGGAGGGAAGATAATTGGTATTGTTGCTATGGATATCGCAGCCAAGCCCACATATCCAGAAGCTGCAAACCAGGTGGGTATCCTGTCCTTCAAAAATACTTCTTCCCTCTTCTTTTCTTCTGATTGCAGTTGAGAATTCTCATCATCTGAAAACATGAACATGAAAATAGTTGACTTCTATAAATTATACACTTGCACTCAGATCCAGACCTGGCCAGGGCAGACAAGAGATGCAGATCTGAGTTATGGTTCCCTGTCATTGTCTATTGATGAAATCATGCTTATATGTGGTTTTACTAATAACCAGATGACAGATAAAACTATACAACATGGATTCATTTTCAAATAATAATGAATTATTGTGATGGCTAATTATTTGACTATGGATGGGGGAGAAAAATAGCAGTACTGAAGGTTAACATCAATGTATAATACCACTAGTTTCAATAGATGACTCTGGGAGTAGATAATCAAATATGATTTTCAGAAGATAATTAACTCCATTCAGTTCAGTCGTTTTCCACAATGCAACCAATTCTTTATTATCCATAGCCAAGATGCCGTACAGATCAAGATTCAATGTCACTATGAAAGTAACTAACTCACCTTGAACCTCTGTCACAACAGGAAGCTGTTTGGAGCTTGTCCTCCACATTTCCCTAATGGTTATCAGTATAATCTTTATCAGATTGTAAATACCATCCCCTAAAATCAGGGCAATAGATATGAATACCTGCACAAAACATTATATGTAACAAAAAAGCTTTACACAAAATTATAACAGAATAAAGCAACTAATCAATGAATATAAGAAATTATTAGAAGTACTTCACAAGAAAAAATGGCTTTGGATAAAGGATGTAAAGTTAAACTGATCAGACATGCAAACCTTTTTAAGAAATTAAAGCTTTTGAAAAACCCTAATTAAAGTTCAGGCTGGCTCAGCATGTTTCAGAGCAAATAAGGAAAAACTTATCTAGTCAAAACAATGACCACTACATAGAAAACAAAAACATGTACTGTGCTGAGTAAAATTTAAAACTGGAATGTTGATAACCATCTAATATTCCCCATTGTATGTAATTGACTATTTTCTTTTGTACTTGAAAGTTAAGATGCATAGAAGATAAATATCATGCATTACGTTTGATAGTTTAAATTGATAAATTGTAAGTGGCTCAAGCTTGGTTCTCCAGTTATGAGTAATCAAGACTTTCCAGCGTCAATTTCAAATTTACACTTGCACTTCAGATAAAAAACATCAAGGCATTGTTTTCTTTTATTCTTGGAATAGAGCTTCAAGTAGAGATCACAAGCACTGTTTTCATGAAGATACATAAGCGATGTCCTGCACGTATATTTGGTTAGCCATACCTTGTATCCATAAAGACCTTTGAAATCATTGCTACCAAGGTCAGCTGGATACCAGTCGCCAGCATGCTCAGAGACAAAAGGCCACAGAAAGCCCCATGATATAATAGCTCCAAGGAGAACAGAACAATTGACTAGGTGAGGACAGATAAGACCACATCCAACATAGGTTGGACTGAAGTCAAAATAGAATCTGCATAAAAGGGAAGAAGGCATGTTGCTATGTTAGTATCTAGACAATTACTTGAGTACTCAGAACCCTCCACATTCATTCCCCAGCATAGCAGTTACCAGTTAAGAATAAAATGTTAATCACTTATTTGATAACTATTAAAAAAAATTGAGAAGCTATTAATGAAAAAATATTTGTTTTAAGCTGCGTCATGAGGGGCAGTTAAGACTTAAGAAACACAAACCACCGCAAAGTAAAACCTAAAACATTTGTTAAAAAATTAAGAAAAATGATTAGGTTATTCGGGGAAGTTGTTGCCTCTTATAGTGTAATATCACCGTCAGTAAAGGTACAAGTGTCATAGTATAATTATATTATCACAATAAATAGACAATAGAGATGCTAGCCTTAATATATTATGCATGTCAGTCATTTATTTGTGTTATCTATTACATTGTACCCGAGGCTGATTAATAAAACTTTAACCAGTGCTGGAACAAGTGTTCAGGAGAGCCACAGCCAATCAATCAATAGCAGCAAGACCACAACACTAGAACTCTACAAACTAAAGGCTAAATTGCAAACCTAGAATGCAATTTCATTAGTCTATTTCTTTTTATCAATCCATTTGAGAAAATAGTCCACAGATTAATGTAATTATGCTCGTTTATATTAAAAGTATTTTTAACTTCTTAACTTGTGGCCACTTTCTCTATCTCTTTTTTTTCCTCTGAATTCAAAAAAAAAAAAAACAGCGAATTAACCAGTCTATGACAAGCCTAGGCATTGTCCAAAGTGTGTGTGTGTGTGCACCCCAGTGCAACTTTGGGTCAGTTGATATTTTCCTTAGTCTGTCATTACTACCTGCAATTATTCTCAAGCAATCATGCAGTTCCAGAAATTCAACTCACATATTAGTAGTTAAGGGTTAAGTTTATTATAGATCATAAATAGCACTAGTTGAAGCTTCTGACACAACCCCATTAGTTCATAAGAAGGTATTGGTATTCATAATCATAATTGAGTTTTGGCATTTCCCAAGTACAGGGAGATATTCAACTAACATGTTTGTAAAATGGAAGTTAAGGGTAGAGTTTATAGAAACAACTAGTTGAAGTTTGTGACACTACCCCATTAGTTTCTTAAGAAGATATAGGTATTCATAATCATGATTGAATTCTGGTATTTCCCAAGTACAGGGAGATATCCATCATGTGGTAAAGCATCTTTTTTATTTATTGAGTTCACTAAGTTGCAAGTTATAGACTTATAGTTTGTCACTAGCTCATGGACATCTATGAAATCCAAAAAGTTCCTGCTTGTAGTGTACCTTATGGCACAAGTGAAATCATAGAAATGACACTCACAAATATAAATACAAAAGTAGATCTATCTATGCTTTTCAAAAAACATTTATCACTTGTTGTTCACTATCTTCTCTTAATAGCAACATACTGCCTTAGGCCTATGTACAATGTAACTCTCAGACTGCCATAATAATCATTAGGTCTCATTAAACAGTATACATATGTGATACCCAAGAACAGCTTCTACATAATTTAAGGTGAGTGAGAAGTGAATTCAGCTAAATGTGAAGAAAATCAAAATTACAAGAGCCTTACGTGTTCTTAAATAGTGTCAAACCAAAGCTAGGGAAGTTGTCAAACCCACATGAATCCCCAATACCACTGAAGAACCACTTAAAGCAACTCCAGCAGAAACTTATGCTTAGATACTTCCCAAGCTGCCGAACTTGGTTCCTGTAAGATTCTCATAGGCAATAAATTAATAAATATTAAAAGGAAAGCAAATAGACACAAAATAATCTATGCATAAAAAAGTTAAGAGGGATTAAAAGGTTTAAGGTGTTTCCACAATGCTTTGATTAATAAGTAGAAAGGTTCGTGAACAATGTGTGCAATCAGTACTGGAATGAAAGATATAAAAATCTACAAATTAACATAATTTGTAATGTATACCCAGCAAGTTCTGCTCCAGTTTTTGTATGGAAACTGTTGATTAGCATTGCTGTAGCTGTCCCACTGGGATATGTAAGCTTATAATCCAAGACCATAACCTGAAATTGCATTCATGGATATCAGGATACAGTGGCAAGGGAAATGATATATCAAATAGGCAACAGATGGAAGTAAAGAGGCTCCAGCTACAGCTACATAGAGAAAGAGTAGAAAAGCCATAACCAAAATTTGCACCCCCTGTCTCCCTCCAGTTCCACTCTTATTATATTCACTTTTCTCATTATAGATGTACTACTAAATTGACACCATTTGATTTTTGTGGGATAAAAACCATTTGAAAAGTTGAGGGCATTAAATTAAATAATTCCTCTTTAAATAAACTTTTCTATTTAGTTTCTAACATGGACAGTCATATATTTACACAAACTTTATATCCCTCTCAACAGAGAAATCATTCATATCTTTGTGACTTTGCAACAAAATAAATAAATATTCATATAATTTGCACTACATATATGACTCCTTCAAAGTTTGTGCTTTCAGTCAAAGCAACAAAATCAACAGGATGATGGAAGCATTATTTTTAGTACATGGGAAAATAATACATCCTCTAAAAAGCTTTCGTATAGTTTTGACAAAAAATAAATAAATAAGCTTTTGATAGAATGTCAAACATTCGGCAATAAAATCACAAACATGGAAATTGATGAAGAAGGTACACTCATCATATCAATAGTTCAAAAAATAGTCAAAATTCCAAAAACCAAAGAACAATTGCTATAATGATTGACAGATCAAAGTTTGACCATGCTTTATCATTTGATCTCCACCAGATTACAAGAGACAAAATTCCTGCATTTCTTATTTCATTCTCCTGCTCGTGTTATATGATATCTCCTCTTATTTCATTCTCCAATGCACCTTTCAATGTCAACAAACTGCTAGAGGATGCTATATTCTTAATCTGGACGTGGCTAAGAAACTTGGAGAAAGATTTTACTATTCACTTTAATCAATGGTCGAGCCAAATCCGACAAGGTTTTATATATCAGTGGAGGGTAGTTTTTGCTTGCATTTCTAGCAGCTGTACTACTTATGTAGCCATAATATGGTTCCTAAACAAACTATATTAGTTTCTCTAAGGAACCATGTGTATGGTATCCTACCTATGTACATAGTACCTCTGGTACTTCTTTCTCATTCATATATATATATATATATATATATATATATATATATATATATATATATATATATATAATTATCTTTTGCTGATAAAAAAAAAATTCCATATGATAAAAAAGAAAAGGAAAAAAAAGAAAGAAATAGAATTCTAGAAAATCTAACACAATAATAACAAACCAAATAGATTACCTTACGAAGTGGCACAAGACTAAAAAGTCCAAGGAAACTGACAACAAACATGAAACCCATCATCCAACCCAAGCCAGGGTTTTTAACATCTTCAGCTCTATTACCAGGGTAATCAGGGCCTATGAGTTCATATGTTCTCTGATCCATGGCAATCAAGGATGAACCAAACCCCCCTGTCAACAACATCACAGTTTGCACGTTAGAGAAATTTATGTGAAAAAATCTCACTAATATAAGTAGCAACTTTCATGACCAAGGGATTTTAACATAAACCAGATTGCTTAACTAGAATTGAGACAGCAATAGAACAACAGAAAATCATGTCTAACAAAGTATTTTTACCTTGTACAATTAAGTAAATAACCACATTTCATTTCAACATTCACTACTTATTTTTTTTTCCCTTTGGCAGAGAGATTTTATCAGTGTTATAAAGCTTTTCAATAGATTTCATTACTAAGGTAATTAAATTAGATGAATTTGAACACAAATGAAATCTTGTTAGTTTATTATTACTATTATTCTGTTATGGTATAAGCCAAAGGTATCTTCTACGGAAAACAATCCTATTTAAGTCAGGTAACTATGGGAATAAAGGTCTTCCTCGAGGGTATTTAACGTAGTTGTATATCCAAAATACAATTTCAAGACCCCTGATTAAATTGAAACAACATTATGCCAGTTGATCCACGCTATTGATGGTAGTTTATTACTATTCTAAGAAAATAAAACTAAAAACATACAAATTAAATCTTCTAGAGTGCAGAAGGAAGCTATGTTCATTTCCTACTCCATAGTCAATTCACCTTATCTCTTCCACAAAACTCTCAAAGCCTTTAACCTTCACAAAACCAACTCCAAGCTGAGACATATCTTCCAACAAAGCACCACCAAGCTCATGCAGCACATAACACGTAAAGAAGACAGAAACACATCCAAATAGTAGAAAACAAACAAAGTCAACTTTTTTCAAGATTCGTGAAGTTCTAAGGTGAATTCAACAGCAACAAATCCACAGAAATTTCCCATCAAGGATTCACTTTCCAATCTTGATATTGCAGTAAAATTATGGACAAAGACTCTAAAAAGCCTTGACGATGTGGCAAATGTTAGTTTGTTAGCTTTTTGTTAGAAATGTCAGTTGGCGAGACTCAAACCCGTGACATCACCCCCCTCCCTTCTTCCTTCACCCTTCCTCAACCACTAAACCAACCTTATATCTCCCTTAATTGTTAATGTTAGCTTTTTAGTTTTTGTTAGTAGGAAGGATTCAAACCCATGACTTCTTCCTCCCTTTCTCCTTTCAACCACCAAGGCTTAACAATTGAATCCAAAACAATCAAGCAAGTAACTAATAGAGAGAGATGGGTTGGGTGGTTAAGGGAGAAGGGAAGATGGGAAAGGTCGCAGGTTCCATCCCCTTCGCTAACAAAAACTAACATTCTAACAAACTAACATTTTCCCATAAAAAAAAAAAAACTAATAGAGAGAGAGAGAGAGAGAGAGAGAGAGAGAGAGGTACCACTGAAGGCAAGGCCATAGCAAGCAACAACACAGGTCTGAATAACAGTGTTCTCTTGCCTAGTAAAGGGTTTGGTGAAAAAACCCATCTTGGTCAAGAACCCGGTCCAGGTCCTGACAAAGAAGAACCCCAACAAGCCAGCAGCCACATTAAGAGAAGGAATGATCCCAACGGTGAGGTTCAGCTTGTGGGTGATGATGCAGAACAAGGTCCCCAACACAGCACTCACCACCAACCCTCTTATTGTTATCTGCTCCTTCCATTCCGGAACCTCCTCGCGCAAATACTCCTCCTTTTCCTCGTTCCCGTGAGAATCCACGAGCAAGGGTTCAGAAATATCCACCGATGAGGTCTCTGTGCCCATTTTCGTGACCCCGAGAGGAACAAAGAGAGAGATTCGGGTTTTCCTGTTTTTCGTGAATCAGAATAATTATAACAGTATTTTGTGGATTCGGATGTGAACAAACAATGATTGGGTTGTCTTTGTTATGGGAAGGGGAATGGTATCTGGGGATTGATTTTGGCAGGGTTGGATTGATGTGTTCTTCTGGTTTTGCTCAGAGAGCAGTGACAGCAGGGACACGCAACTTGTTCAGATTAATCTTGGGACTCTAACCCAACACCCTGTCGGTCATATCATATTGCTTAGATTATTTATTGAACCAACTTGTTTACTAAAATTTCTAGTTCCTAGTCACAACATAAATTAAGGTTTTGGGGTGACGTCAGTCTCCAATTTTTTATTTTAAAATACATTTTCAAAATCAAAATGTGTTCATTAAAATTGGAGTTAGAGTTGGTTTTTTTATCATTTTGAAACACTTTTGAGATAATTTTCAAAATAAAAAAAAGAGAGATTTTATCCTTTCCTTTTATGTTTTGTCTATATGACACTTCTCATCCCTTCTCTTTATTTACGTTCTTTTCAATAAGGTGTCAATATTATCAGTTGTCGATGTCGAGATTACTTGCGAAGGACTTTCTCTTATCGTTGTCAGAGAATCTTTCGTTCGCACCATCTATCTCTTTCTGACAGTAGAATTAGGCGTCTCGTCTGCATGGTTGGATTTCTTGCTGAAGGTGGATCAACACGATGCTCCACCAGAGTGGAGGATCCCTCCTCAACAATTGCAGGTGAAGAAGAGTCAAACCATGGTCGCAAAACTCTTAATATCATGGCCTCACTTTCGGTGTATGTGATTTTGTGTGCAAAAGATGTGTGATTTTGTTAAAGGGAAACTTTGTAACACCCTGACGACAAATCACACTAGAAAGAAAGATCCAGAGATTATGCAGATTTAAGATTATGCAGTTAAGGATGACTTAAATGAATTAATTGATATTACCTATACTATCAAGACATATCTACTTTTTGATAATCTATCACTTAAGAACTTCATAGTTAAGCGTGTTTGACTTGGAATAATTATGAGATAAGTGACTTTTTATGAAGTTTTCCTGGAAAACATGTGAGTAAGGACAAAGTATACTCAAAAGTCTCGTGTTGGTTGTGGGGACAATTAATAATCCTGGAAGTAGTTGAAGCAGGTTTTTGAGGCCACGAAAAGGGCTACATACGAAAGATTCTCACGAGTGAAAGATTCTAACCAATGAGAAAGTTGAGTGAAGTATCACTATGTGAAACGTTGTAAAGTGTGAGTCATTGAGAATTCAACAATCACGACTATTAAAAGCTCCATGAGATCCACAACAAGTGGTGGTGCAGTTTTGGGTCCTGGGGTGGTGACGCAATTTCTGGTGGTACAGGGTGACGACACAACGATGATGGTGGTCAGGGAGGTGGGTGGTGCAATGATGTGGCAGCACGGTTCTAGTGGTGCAAGGTGGGCCTAATGCACAAATTTGGTTTGGGGTTGGTGGGAGGGCGCCACGGGTGAGTAGCAAATCCGGATCTGCACGAAACCAACATTACTCAAGTTGAATTTGATTGAAATGGTTGGTCGGTTTCGGGCTTTAGGTGGGATGAAGTGAAAATCTTGGTTAATAATGGATATGTTGGGCAGGTGTGGGTAGAAAAAATCAAACTCGTTGTAACCCGCACTCGACCGTGTTAGAAAGATAAAGACTACTTGCACGCATAATGAGCATTGTGCCATTGTGTCATAGTTGTATTCACAATCACATTTACCCAAGTTGAGTATTACTCTCTCTACTCCTCCATCGTTCAATTTGTTTTCCTTTCCTCTCCATCTTCCCCTTTCATCTTCGTGTTTCCCCCTTCATCGTCTTGCTTCCCCTTCATTGTCCAGCTTCATGCCATAAAGTGTAAACTTACTTTAGAGAGAAGGAAAAGCTATCACATTCTCTATCTTTCTATGTGTCAATGTTGAGTGACACCCTCATCGTACTTTCCAGGACCAACATCTTTTCGTTTCCAATAGCATGACTGGTGTTGTTCTTTAACGCGTTGGCAACTACGGGATGCACGTTTGAATGTCCAATATCTAGTTCTTCATCTTTGATTTCTAATTCCTTTTGTATTCTTCTTTTTCATCACCGTGTTTCTGATTTCAATGCCAACCTTCAATTTGTCTTTGTTGTCTTCAACCCGTTTCTATCCAGTGGACTAAGCCCATGAACCAAAAAATCCGAACCCGTCGTACCCAAAGCTTCTCACGGTCAGATTTGGGCCAAACCTTAGCATGTTTGGTTATGGTCAGATCAACCATTTTGGGTTTGAATCCAACCAATGCTCAGCCCTAGAAGGCACGACACATGCGTCAGAGAGAGAGGAGGTAAATGGCAGATTAAAGAAAAAGATAGAATTTAGGGTTTAATTTTTTAAAAACTAAAAAAATGTTTTAAACTGAAAATTCAAATTTAAAATTGGGTTTAATTTTTTAGGAATTCAAAACTACAAAGTAAAAAATCACCTCGAACGGGCCTAAGATTTTTAATTTGTATGGAGGAGCTACAATTTTTTTCTTATAATAATACATAAGTATAAATTATTTATCCTTTAAAAAAGTATAAATTACTTATTATAAGTTTAAAATATAATTTATATATTTAAAAATAGATTAAATTACACAAAAATGCTCTGACAAGGTTGTGTCCTAGACCCAAAATAGTTTCAACATTTCATTCCACAGACATCATTTGACTGTCTTTCTCTCTCTAACTGGTGGAGTGTGCCTACGTTGAAGGTTGCAAGGGTTTGGCAGTGGCAGTGCCCATCTCGACGATCTACTCTCGGTATGTAAAGGTATTGATTTTCGAGATCAATTTTTCCTGTAATATGAATCAGAAAAAAGGTTCTCTTGTTGTCGCAACTCGCTAGTTGTTCGAGGAGAGGTCGACGACGACACCAGAAAGGGAAGATGGCGACACCATAGTGGTCTTAATCTCAAAAACTTGTTGAAGCCTAAACGCAATGAAGGACCCCTGTTTCAAATTTTTAAAGTTAAATTAAATTCATTAACTAAAATTAAATCTGAAACGTTGATAAATTTTAATACACGTGTCTGTTATAGCTTTCAAGGAATGGCCAGAATTTGAACGCCTAAATAACCTATAGGTGGTTGGTCAACCCATGGAATATGCTTGCTTATTGAATGAGTTGATCTTAGGTTGGCCTTAGCTCACGGAACTTTGTGGGGTTTTTTTTTCTGTCTTTATGAATATGAAAAACATTTGAAATTTGTCTCTATAAGTTTTTTTATATATTTTTTTCCCACAAAATAAAAATGAGATATTTTTTTTGGTTCCGATTGATACAAGTTACAATATATTTGTGTCTGGTAATTGTGTACCAAATTTAGTTCATTAACTAATCAAACATCGACACGAGTTAAATTTCTAACCTAATCTCTCTCTTTCTTTTTGTGCATCATCACCACCACGACAAACTCCTCCATAACATACTCCCACCACCACCCTACATGCAACCCATCCAAACCATCATCACTCTCATTCACCTATTTTTTTACTACACGCTGCCACCTATCTCCCCTCTCTCCAGTGTGCCCCACCGCCCTGGAGGACCCACCAAATTCGTGTACGCACCCACCCATGTCCTCCTTCATGCACAACCTTTCTAGCCTCAGATATGTGCGTTGTGCCCTCCCACCATCAAGATCACATCATTGAGACACCCCACGTCCTTGACCACCACCGTCGTTACGCCACCACCCTGCATCACTGATCGTGCAACTGCGCCGCCACCCCAATAAATGCTTGCGACCACCCTTGGTGCAGTCTGTGTTGTGCGCGACCCTAACCCCAATGTGACTCAAATTTTATGGAAAAGGGGTTTGATTCATGGATTTTAGTTTGTGTTGTTTTTAGGTTTGATTGCTGGTCAGGGAGTGAGGTGGTGTGTGTTGTTCAATTGTCGGGTTTAGGTTTGATGAGGAACTTTAAACTGGTTATAATTATAAGCAATATAGAATAATGTTTTACACATATGCTATAATTGTAAGACTTAAATATATTTTTGGTTCCTGATATATATCAATTTTTTTGCATCTAGTCTCTAATAAATTTTTCCTTCAAACTAGATCCCTAATATTTTAAAAGTTTTCCTTCAAACTAGATCCCTAATATTTTAAAATTTTTGTCCGAGGTCGCTGCTATTTGTTGGAATCCGTTATCTACTTACCTAGCTGTTAACCGGATAGTAAGCATGCGGTGTGTTGTGCCACATGTAATCTTTGTTTGAGTCGGATTACACGTGGGATTTTTTTTTATAAAAAATGATGTCATTCTTCTCCTTCTTCTCCATCGTCTCCATAGTAATAACAACCACCTTCCTTTGTCACTTTGACCTCTGGGTCCTCGCCTACTAGAAGGTTTCCATCGACGACACCAGCTCCTACACCCCCACTCCTCCCTCAAGGACCTCCTTGCCCTATGCAATGCCGACCTCGATGCAAAATTCAAGTGGGGCTTGTCACATGCTTTTCCACGAACGAAACGTGCGCGTTCTGGAGTTGGAAGTATGAGACTTCGAAGGCAAAGACTACAACGTAGATCGAGGAGATCAGGGCACGAAACAAATAATATGGATCCCTGTAGCGACAAATATTGTGGCTCAAGAAAAAAATTGGCTTTTGCAGAGCCAATGGAAGTCCTAAACTCATTCGTGTGTCTTTTACCTATTAGGCTAAAGTAAGAGCTAGAAAGCATCAACGGTACTAGACATTTATTACACAACAATATAACCTCAGCCAATATGGAGGAAGAAGATGATGTTTGTTGTGGCTTGGAGAATGGGAAGAGATAAAGCGCATAGAGGCGACAGAAGCCACCGAGCATGAGGACCACGAATCATGGTTGTTGCTCCCTGCAGCCAATGTCTGCCCACTGCTTTGTGCAGATCAGTTCCTAGAGCCTCTCATCCCGTGTCGTCTTGTGCCACTACTTGTTCAGGCACCCTGACATCACCAGTGTCCACGCATCCACGTGCTTCAACACCTCGAACATAAAGTTGTTGTCAAAATGCGCTTGCCCCTCCATGTTGTTGTCATTTTCCACCGCCTTCACCTTCTTTTTCATCTTCATGTCCTTGACATCGCCATCGCTCATTGATGGTGACAATGGAGGCTTCATCACTGAGATCATTGAACGCAAATGCAAGCACCCTTTTGTTGTTTGGGTCTGGCGGTGTCAGAAAGTTAGGTGCTTGGTTTGTGACATCGGTGGTTGTTCCTATTGTGGAGAAGAAGGAGAAGAACAAAGTCATCTTTACTTCTTTTTTTAAAAAAAAAATTCCTATGTATAATCCCACTCAGACAAAGATTACACATGACACCACACGTCGCATGTCTATGTGTTCGATTAACGACCACGTAAGCAGATAATGGATTTCAACTAATGGCAGGGACCTCGAACAAAACTTTTAAAATGTCAGGAACTCGATTTGAAGGAAAAATTTATTAGGGATCAAATGCAAAAAACATGTATATATCAAGGACCAAAAATATATTTAAACCTAATTATAATCGATATAAAAAGTTGAAAAAAAACTAGCGCTTTCCACTTAGTGTACATGTAGGTTCGAAAGCGGGTTTGGGTTACTCAAACTTATGTTCAAGTAAAAAAATAACATTTTTAATTTGTGGAGACGAAAAAACATATCAAAATTTTTGCAAAGACAGACTCTAAACATTTCCATATTTACGAGGACGAAAAACATATTGTATCCTTATTTACATAAACTTTTTGGCTCTAGTATTTGTTTCTTATACTCTCATTGTTGAATCTTGTACCTCTTGTTATAATCCAAAAAAATCCATTTCGAAATGAACATTCTGAAATATAATGGAAGGTACAAGATTCAAATAAGAGAGTAAAAAAATTCAAATGCCTTTTGGCTCTGAGAGCATTTTTTTGGCTTGGTCCATGTTGACCTAGGTTAAGTGGATTGAGTTAGGCCATTTTCATATCAAGAATTGTTAGGTGCACCCAGCACAATTTCTTGTGCACCCAACATTTTAAGTGAAGTGGTGAAATTGTCTTTCACTTAAAATTTTAAAAAGCTTTCCCTCTTCCTACGATATGCTATTGTGCTTCCCTTTTTCGTTCATGCCTCCATTTGTGCATTGCCACCAGCCACCGCCATCGCCATCGCCTTCATCAAAAGTCCATCTTTTCCACTCCTTGATTGAAAATGGGATTGCATAGCCGATATATGTATTGAAAATCCATATTATGCATTTCGTATGCATTATACGTATTCCCAATTCGTATAATTTTTTTAATTTATTAATCAATAAAATAATAATTGAATAAATTATTATTATTTTAAAATAAATTAATATTTTTTGTTGTTATAATATTTATTTAATAAATACATATTGTTGTATATTTTTAATAAGTATTTATTTAATTAGTTATATTTGTTTTTTGAAGTTGGTTTTTAATAATTAATTAATTCAATAGTTAATTAATTTACGAATTTTGTTTATTTAAAAATGAATGTATAAATATTATTTTTATTTATTTATTTTTAAAATGTAATTAATTTAATTATATTTGATATTTAAAATAATTTTTATAAATTTTTTAAATATAAAAAATTACAATTTTTTATAAGTGTATATTGTACAATTTAGTTAAACAAGAAAATTTAATATTGTATATGAAATTTTTTTTATTGATATAGTCCTATAAATATTATTACACTAATAGTATTAAATATTTATATAAATAATGCTTGGAAGTATAAAATTAAAATTTTTTCGTTTGTTTATAAATATTTAAAAGTACTCAAATACTAATTTGTAAAAAAATAAATAGTCATTTATTAGAAATAAAAAACAAGCTTGTACTTAGATTTTCTTCATATATTTTAGTTTACCAGAATTAGTGATGTGAAGTCTACAAATTTTAAAAAAGAATTTTTGTATTGATTAATGAATATATAAAAGTATTAACAAAGTTATTTAAAAAATAATATAATATTTATTTATGAATTATTAAATACTAATTTATTAAATTTTTTAAATCAAATTTATTTATTATTCAATTTTTTAGTTAGTTTATGAAACTCAATTATTATTTGAACGATGACATTAATTAATTGTTATTGCTGTTTAAATTTATAGATTATGATCAGAACCAGAGGATTGCATCGTGCTTTGGGCATAGTTATAGGAAGAACCTTAGGGACACAAGTTAGTTGTGATGCGAAAGAAGCCCCTCAGCGTCGAAGGCCGATAACATCTGCACGTGGACAACGGGCAGCTGCAATTATTGCTGAGGATGTTGAGCATGTAAATAATTCAACTAACGAGGTTCATGAGCAAGCTTAAGAGCCAATTACTGATGATGTACGTGTTGATGCCCAAGGTTTTCCAGGCGAACCCCATGATACATCAATTTTGATAGATTATGTTTATCATGTGATAGCCACAGTTTGGGTAGGAGAGATAATTATTACTTGAATTATATAATATTTGAATAACTATTTTTCATTTAACCTGAAGTAACCAATTTAATTTTTTTCAGGAATGTCTTGAGTTGAAGTTGTCCTCTTATGGGAGAAAGGTACAAAAATTTGGAAGGCCTACACCAGATTGATGGCATAGTGGTGCCACAGGATTAAGTCCTCTGATTGCATGTTTCTTGGACACTGGAGGCAGAGGACTTATATCTGCTTTTGGGAGAAGTGGCACATTGTTTAGACGTTCTCCCTCTAAATAGGCAAAAACAGCTGAAAATGTCATCCCTATTGGTGTCACACCTACAATGTCAATAATGGCAACATGTACCTGTTTGTTTTGTAGGTACTATCTATGAGAAATATATCACGTACAACATCTTCATCCTTCAATCTATGTCAATGAATATACGAATCTTGTTCAAAAAGCTTCATTAGTTGTTGCATTTCAGTATTATTGGCTTTTATAGAAGAACGATATGCATATCTTGCATTGTATACTTACTGAATTATTGTAGAATTGTTGGCATTGTATTCCTTCAATTTTAGAAGAATATTTCTTAATTTGACCATTGACTTTTGTTGGACAAGTTGCCTCAATAACTTAAGAGGGGGTGAATTAAGTTTCAAAATTTCTCACTAACAAACTTTAACCCTTTTTTAAATGATAGACTCATAATGCAGAAGAAGAAGCAACAATCAATTTAATAATGTTCTTTAAACGTGCGACAAAATTGATTGCAATGAAATAAATAAGATAAGGGAAGAGAGAAATGCAAATTCGATTTATACTGGTTTGATCACTTCCTGTGCCTATGTCCAGTCCTCAAGCAACCCACTTGAGATTTTTCACTATCTCTGTAAATCATTTACAGACTTTGAACACACCTTGGGATCCTCATCTTTGTGTTCAAGATTCTCCAAGAAACAACCCATCTCTTGATTACAAGTCGCACAATCCAAGAGACAATCAATTTCTTGATTACAATTGTCTTTCTGAGATGAACAGAAAGATTTCTCTCTTTTAGAGTGGATGATACAAATTGAAAATCCTAGAATAATTTCTCTCTTTTAGAGATGATGATACATTTTGAAGTTCCTAGGTGAATTCTCAATAGATTTACAAGTATTTGCCCAAGAGTTGTTGAGAGAGCATTTGGCAATTAAGTTTTTTGTGAATAACTCTCTCTTACTTTTTGAAGTCAGATACATATATATATAAGTCCATCGTGCCTTTTCAAAATGGTTTAAAGATATGTGTCTTTTCAAAAAGATTTTTATGAAATTCTTCACTAGTAATCAATTACAGATTTCTGGTAATTAATTACACAGTTATATTTTGAAGGGTCATGACTTTTCAAATTGAATTTTAGGAGTTCCGTTACTGGTAATCAATTACACATCAATAACAATCGATTACATGATTCAAAATTCAAATTTAAAATCTTTTTTTAAAAGTTGATTTTCAAAATTGTCTTCTGGTAATTGATTACATTACCAGAGCCTTGGATGTTGGAAACAATGTATTTTGAGGAAAAAGCTTGATTAGCCAATGGAATTGTTTGAGGCCTTATATTTTTCTTGATTTTGTTTGCTTGACCTTGAATTAATCTTGAAGCAATGTTTAACCTTTAAATGTTTGTTGAAGCAACCTTGTATTAATATTTAAAACAATGATTAACCTTTGAATGTTTATTGAAGCAACCTTGTTCGATTCTACTTTGGCATCATCAAAATCCTGTATTCATAGATTCACATTCTCCCCCTTTTTGATGATGACAATCATTATCAAGTGAATTCTTTTTGGCATCATCAAAACCTGCATTATTCACATCAAAACGACTAAAATAAAATATAATTGTAAATTATTTAAAAATAAATATCACTTTCAAACTATAAAAAAAGTTACAAATTAAAAAAATATACGTATTTAAACATATTATAAAGAATAAAATTAATTATATTAAAAAAAACAATAAAACAAATTTTAAAATAATTTTTAAGAAAAAAATATAACTTTCCATATGAACCTTACGGATTGTCAATCTGTATGCTTCTTATGTTATACGGATTGCAAATTCGTATAAAACTATATTGAAGTTGCAAAAGAAAATCAACATACCTCTACCGGTAACAACCACACCAACCACCATCACAACCACCATTTACCAACGAACCACTATAACCAATGCGCCTTGACCAAAACGAACACAAGAATGAATGAGCACCTCTCACGAGAATGTAAGCAAAGAAAAAAATGGATGGTGCATGAAGAAGGAAAAGAAAGAAGAAGTGAGCAGGGGTAATTTTGGAATTTAAAAAAATTGCTAGGTGTACAACAAATATACTGGGTGCACAAAGAAATTCCCCTAATCATGGCTTTAGCTTCTATTAAAATGAAATTATCCAAAAGCTTTGAATGGATATTATATGTGAACGAAACACTTTGTACCAAAGACTCAATTTTACTTTTAAAAATTAAAATCTGACACACCTATTAATTCTTAAGGTATGCTTGACCTTTTTTTTTACTCAAAATTTTGAAGTTAAAAATAAAAACTTAAAAAATGAATAAAAGTTGCAAAGCAAATTTCATTTTCTTAAGCTGAAAAGATTTTTTTAAAACCAAAAGTTGTTCGATAAATTCTTTAAAGACTTTTGCTTTATTTAAATTTTTTTATTTCATCCAATGAAAAAATATATTTATAAAAGAAAAATATTTTTGTAAAATTAATTAACTTACATAAAATTATTTTTATAATATAAAAAAGTAAATATTAAATTACAAATTATAAATTTTTTTTATAAAAGGTCAAAATTCATTATTCTATAAAATTTTATTTTTAATTGTAATTCACAAATGATATATAATATTAATTTAATCGAATAAACTCTCACTGAGGGTGGTCACGTGGCAGCCTCGTTCAAGTTTATGAGACATTTTGATCCAAATCAATCAAAGTTAATCAATTTGTGTGGATCACTTAAAAAGTCATGAGTTATTTTAAAAGAAACTCATGACTTTGTGTGTTTAGATCTTGACCATTCAAAATAAGATCTAATGATCTAGTTTTGTTCCTCTCACATAAAAAAGGACATCTCTCTAGGAATGTGCTATCTTGTTTGGAATAAAACTTGAGACAATTCCAATCATAGTACAACAACACAATAATTTAGTAAAAAAATAAATATGACAAAATGAAAAGTTAAATGGGGCAGTACCAGTGTTGCTTAGAAAGAGAAAATTATTGACACCATTATAATAAATATTTGAAAAGTAGTCTCTCTTGCATATAAAGCAATTGTACAATAGGACAACTATTGCACTCCATGCATTACATGAAAACTTAACATTTATTTTGTCCTACAATCTTTAGTCACAACATTGGTCTTCTTTGAAACATTATATAAAGGAGTTAATTATTGATTATGGATAATTGAATAATATAGTGCTACACTTTTACAGAGATAAAAAAAAACATTTTTCAATAATTTTTCTTCATTCTAAACTTTTTTTGGGGATCCTTAATGTACTTATTTCTTAATACTTTGCATAGTCAAGAGATTGTTCCTAAAGTATCATTGTATATCTATATATCTTTTAGAAAGCATTAATTGTATTTGGAATAAGTCTAAAGAGATTTGTGTGAAGAATACTTGAATACAAGGAAATTGTTTTGTAGTCTTGGTGCATAGGGAAAAATCCTTGTGTATTAAGGACTGAATGTAATTCTCACCATTAGAGAATGAGTCGAAACAATTCCTCTTTGTGCACTTCCACCTTCCATCTCCTTTTGAGTTTCTAGTCTTGGGATTGCCTAGCAAAAAAAATTTCAAAGTATTTTTAACTCAATAATTTAAAAATTGTGTTTAGACCACCAAATACATAGATCAACTAGCGTGAAATTGTTATATCTTAACCAATAATCTCGATTTTGAATCCTGGGTAACTACGTTAAATACTTGGAGAGAAAACTTGTACCCATAGTGGTCTTATTTGACTTGAACATGATTGTCCCTAGTGGAGGATACATGTGATCTAGAACAACAAAAAAATTGTGTTTGAATATATCATATGAAATTCTAGACAACCCCCTTTTAAGACTTCAAGTCATTTAAACTTACTTCTAAATGATATTTGAACATTTGTTTTGAAGAAAAGCTTATTTTCTACAAAACTTTAGAAGAACAATTAAATTCTCCCTCCTATATGTTCAACTAATACAAGGAATTGACAATTTGACATCAAAGTTTGTAACAAAATCACATTACATATGTCGTGCTCATGCTTTAGGATTGATAGCAATAAGCATCAATTCAATTCGTGTGAAAAAAGATTCAACTTTAAAAGAAGATAAGAGATCAACTTACTCCAAAGAGTTGCTCTTCATTCTTACTATTCATTTTCTTGGAATCTAATAATAAAATTAGTGACTTATTACCACCATTAAATTTCAAGAAAATAAATGATAAGAAAGATGAGTAATTTTAAAAGAATACTCTTGAAGTAAGTTTATTCCTCCTCTTAAAAGAAATAGTGGTACCTTTTTACTATAGTAGTATAAATAACCTACAAACACTAGTAGGAAAAAAATAGCCGTATTAACTTGATAATTAATTCCACATTCAAAGCCTTTATCTCAAGCAATAATTTCCATTCCAAAAAAGGGGAAAGAGTTGTAGTTGAAAGAAGCTATTATTCAGTGGTTGTTAGAAAGACTAAGTTAGGTCATTATGTCAACCACATCCAATTTCCTTAATCGCATGGAACTCACATGGTCAGCATCTATCCTTTATATGGGTTACACCTATACCCTGCACCGTCTAAGAAGTGACCCATAATTCTGAGGACTTAGTGTTTGTTTTGGACATTACTTTTTGAATGGCTGATATGGCTTTGTCCTTACAAGCAAATCATGTAAATCCTCCAAATGTGGCAACTTTCATGTTAATCTGCCCGCGTGTTGCTAAACTTGAAGATGCCATAGCACCAAAAAGTTAAGCTCATTAGTGGGGTTTGTTTGAATCTCCTATAAGCCTATCTGACTTCTTAATAATTGGACTAGGACTTGGGACACATTCCCCTGTTGAAACATAGTGAATTTATGTCGTGATGCCAATCAATTGTTTCTAAAATGGGAATGTCCTCAAAGTTAGTCAAGTATTACGCCTTGTTGCACATGCAGAGTAAATAGAATATATTGGTTGTGTAAACCACTTGAAGGAAAAAATCAAGCACCAAAAGTTAAACAAGATTTGAAACCATATTCCGAGAAGCAGGTAAGCATATGACAAACAAATGCAGTTGATCCTGCAAGTGTGATGCTGACACTGCACACTTTTTATCAACCAATCCAAAAGGAGAATATATTTGGAATGACACATCAAAAGTAAGCCAGTCTTCTGTAGTGTACTATGTTGCCGAAAATTATTGGTTTATGCCTCAAAAATTGATTAGAAAGAAAGGTCCATCTTGAACCAAAGATGTTCTAATTAAGTATGTTCAATATATGGAGCTAATTCAATTACAAATTACCATCTAAGGAGAAACAATAGCTTAGGCATGTTTACCTTTGAAAGAGCCGCAACAATTATTTGTCCCTATGCAAAGAAAAGTACTCACAGTTACTGCAGCACATTCATGTATATCTTATAAATGAACATTGCTTAATAGTGTTCACGCCTGAGCTTTACTACAGCTTTCCCCTGGGAAATATTACTCCCATCGCTTTCTAGGCATGATGTTGAACCTTCAGGAACAGCAATTATCTCCTGCAACATGCTGTACGACAATAAAGGAAGTTCAGAAGGCATAACTACAATGAAAAATGGCTCAGACATAAATCCTAAAAGATTGAACCAAGGATATCATCAAACGGGAAGTGTTCCTTGATTAGTTGATTTAGAAAGATGCATGAAGTCAAGTTACATCAAGCAAAGTGCTGGGTGAGGGATTAACATCCCTTCCATGATCTCGTTCCCAAGTGTAAAACTGCAACGGGAAGAGGACCAAATCCATGATCCCTTAAAATCACATGGCAAACCATACAAACATTATTTTCCCTTTTCTAGAAGACTTTAACTTCACTTTTAACCAATCTGCAATGTGCTTTGGTGGAAGTGTGAGGAACTAGAAAGGTACGAAGAGTTTTATCTACAATTACCAGTGAGACATCACAGATAAAGTTTATAACAATTCAAAATTAACATAACTATAGTCAAAGAGCTTTTAGCTCAGTTGGCATTGGTCTTGATGTGATAATGATTGAAGGTTGGTCTTTCACTTGGCCATCTACCCCCCTTCTTTACCGAGGTACTTGCACCTCCTATCTAGTATCTACATAAAGATAACAACAACAATAACAACAATGATGTCGATAATAATAATATAAACACTTTAATATATTAGCATAAAACTTTCAGGCACATCCATCACCAAAAAGAGATTTCTTAATGCTTTAAGCACATCCAGTCCAGAAGCTTCGCACCCTAGCCTTGCAAAGAATAAAGTCTACCATTCTAATTCTAACTAACATTAGATGTGTCCACTCAAGTTCTCAAGGTTCACATAACACAGTGTCCGACAATTCAAAAAACTGTATTGGGAAAAACCCAAATCCCACATTGGCTAGAGATAAGGCCAATATAAAGTATATAAGTGAGGGGTAACCCTCATTCTTTGAACTAGCTTTTGGGGTTGAGTTAGGCCCAAACCCACATTCTTAAATGGTATCAAAGTCTATCCTAGATCCATTAAATGGGCCATCCACCATGTCATCCATACACCAAGCCCAAAAGTGCTAGGCGTGAGGGGGTGTATTGGAAAAAATCTAAGTCTCACATTGGCTAGAGATAAGGCCAATATAGATTATATAAGTGGGGGCAACCCTTACCGTTTGATCTAGCTTTTGGCGTTGAGTTAGGCCCAAACCCACATTCTCAAAAAACTGGGACTAGATTTTATAAGTTAAACTTAAGAAAAAGTTTATCAGTTAACAGTGAATACTTAAAGAAATATGGTTTGCACTTTGCACATGTAAAGTACAGAAAGTATTAACCGTTTGGTAGTAGGACTTCTGAATTGAACAGCAGTCTTTCCAACGATAGCACATCACAAAAAGCATGCCCGACTACTGCAAATTTAAATTTTCACTAATTGCTTCTGATTTCCTGAACAGATGGTTGTATATTATTAGGTATATTTGTATAGAGTATATTTTTCTGCAACAGTTAGAGTGCTTTAGCTGCATCATTCAAAATTGACAGTGTCTGGAATCAAAGATTATTTACATCCGAGAGTGATCTAACTCCATTAAGTTCATACAGAGACAAAAATATAGACATAGCATTTTGAAAAGAATAGCCAACCAATTCACAATTCACCCTCATGATTAGATTTTGAAAAGAATAGCCAACCACATTGTTGTATCTATCTAATTGTTTTTCTCTATGCACACATCTAACTTAGACTCTTCTAATATAAATCTACTTCCAACTCGTAATGAATCACAAAGAAAAGGTCTTTTGCCTTTTCACTTTATCCATCATATCCTCCCAATCCTAGAGATCTTTTTTCTTGCACATATATATCTGCCAGCATAATCAGTTAACTAAGAAATATTTGGTTATCAAACAAGAAAAGAGATCAAAATGAAGGTGAGTCTAAACTCTGCCCAATGACAATGAAAAATTTCTTCCAGTCCTTCAACTTCATCCCTGCCTTTCCTTATTGCAGCTATTTCAATGGGTGCATCGAAAACTTCGGCAGAATAGTATAGATCCTTTCAAGGGTTTCACACTTGGTATTGAGCTGTCCTTACTAACTTATCTCTTAGAATCCAATATTTCCTCTCTTTTTTCTTAATGGGAGTGAATGAAAATGGAACAGAAGGTTGGCAATGTAAATGGTCTTTAAGGAACTCAGTGAAGGCTAAAAACTGCCACCAGTCACACCTAGACACAACTAAATTGTGCAACTGACTGACTGGTTACTGTCAATCAATGCAATAGCACAATATGCGTATTACATTGATTTTTCTGAGCTCTAGATTCTGAATAAAAATCTAACCAAAATGTTAAGACTTTGGCTAAATTAAACATAAGGTGTTTTGCACTCTAGGCTTTTTAAACAGATCAAGACCACTACTGTGCTTGAAACATCTGCATGTAACTTTAACAGTTTGGCTGCAACCACTAACCTAATCTGCAGATAGAAAAATTGCACTTATATCACTCTCGAGGACCAGTGTCCACATTTAATTCATCTGATTATTGTCGTTTTTTTCTCATGTTCTGTATTCCTCTTTCCAGAGTACAAGGAGAGTAATAGCAAGAAATCAATGTTTCACTGAGTTATGTAGCATGTATTATGTATATCTATCATTAAATGATAATCTCACCAGTTTAGTAATTTCTTTTGGACTCCAATTTCAGGAAACCCTTGTACTTGCCTTACAGTGCAGCCAACACTTGACAATCAATACTCCCAGACAAAGCCAAGCTTCAGCTCCATAAATCAACCCAGTTTCTCAAAGCCACACCATCAGGAAAATCAAACATCTTACTCTGGGTTGGTCGACAGCAGAGAAGATAAGCCTCAAGAAGAAACACCTGCAATAGTCGCTGAGCTCTTTGAAGGTTTTCTAACAATTGGAACTCTTGGTGCAGAAACAGTCACCAATGAACCAGGAACACCAACATTTGCTATGCCTTCAGAAAACATAACATTGAGAAGTGAAGAGGTGACAGAAAATGAACTGAAGCTCATAAGTTATGAGCTTGAGAAATTTCTTGAGGCTGAAAAAGAAGAAAGTTCGTATGATTCATCAGGAAGAAACAGCTATGTTAGCATTATCACACTTTGTGGAAAGGAAATAGATGGACCCAAAGCTGAAGATTACAGAAACAAAGATGACTGTCCACTGCAAGGATATTTACTGGGGTCCTCATTTGAACTTCCAGAAACAAAACAAGAAAGGAAAGAAAGAGCATCACTTGCTGAGCTACTTTATAAGATAAAGGCAACAAGTCAAGATTGTATAGAGACAGGAATACAAGGAGAAACACAAGTCAAGAGAACTACTAAGTCTTCTGCCATGCATATTATGAGAAAGATATTGAAAAGGGTCCACAGTTCTTCAAAAAGCTGTAACACTTCCAGGGATGATGCTGATTCTGCTTCAACCAATAAAAAACTCCACAAGGTTGGTCTCTATTACTAGACCTTCTGAACCACATTTAACACCAAATCCCTTGGTTGTTGTATCACCCACTTTGATTATTACCTTATCATCTTAGCAACATATGGCCAATGAAAATCGAAACGTGTGTTTGTTTCTTTAGTCACACTGGAAATAATCTTAAAAAGGATGAAGCCAAACACAACCTACACAAACCAGATTGTGAGAATCACCTGCTTCTCAGATTTATTAGCCAAATATTATCGACGAGATAATAACATAAATTTATTGAGTGCTTGTTTTCAATACGAATGTCTTGAAAATATAGTGAATATTAACTATCATCTTATAATAAATTATTTAGTCCGTTCATCTGGATATGCAGGTTCTACGTATGTTTCACAGAAAAGTCTATCCTGAAAGCCCTGTAGATGGAAACGATTGCATTCAATCCCACAAAGGTAAGATAAAAAATGTCCCTCATGAATGCCTCCAGGAATATGATGATGGGAAGTTCACAAACCCAGACAAAGGCAAAAGATTTTATTCAGATACCAAATCAAGAAAGTGGTCCCAACACTGTATGACCAATTGGAACCCACCACAGCATGGGCTAATTTGCAGTAGCTCAACTGGAAACAATGAGCACTGGATCAAAACAGATGCAAAGTGTAAGTACTACATACATCTAGTTAGAATGCAATTCCTTTCACACACACACAAATTTTATAAATATCTTCCATTAGCATTATTTCAAGTATTCATAAAAAGTCTTATCTCAACAACACAGAATATATAGTACATATTGCAAAAATAAAGGAATGCCATGTTAATCCTATGATACCTTTGACGCATGTATATAAGACAAGAAAAGAGAGAGAGAGAGACAGAGAGAGAGAGAGAAAACCAAGGGAGTGTTGAATATTATTGTGCAACTGAGAGAGAAAAGGAAACTGTTAAATAAGAAGTGGGTGAGAAATTGTGGGGAGGCATAACAGAATTTTGGAGAGCGATTTGGTTGCTTAAGCCAGGGATGGCAGAGTCCGTGTGTCAGCTCTGATTGTATTCTCTTCTGCAGCATTTTTCTGCATTTCCTCTAAAGTGAATACTTTCAGCATTATTTCCAATTACTGTTCCCCAACAACTATTTACTTATCCAAAATATAAATTACATTAGAAATTTTTGTGCTTGGATACTTACAAAGATAAAAAGGATCTACCATCACTCCTCTTTCCCACCGCCTTTACACTGACCAGGACCCTACCAAACTAACAAATTATTCCCAAATACCCTATCAACAAGTATTGAGTAAAATGTTTTATAAGATGTAACATAACGCCAATCTGAAACTAATCCTCAGCAGGTTTCTAGATTTCAATGCAAATTAATATATCATGAATTATCATAATATGTGCGCCACTGAATTATAATTAGACTATTTATGTACTCATTAATGATTTTTGGCATTGTAGATTTGGTGCTGGAGCTGTAGCAACTTAAGTTAATCAGTACTAAAGTCATGATGAATTGAGCCTCTATAAGAGAGACTTGTCAAAACTAGTATTGGTAATTTGATATTATGATTATGTTATGCCTGTACTTGAAGTGATCATGTATTCAATAAATCTGTGAGTTTTGTGAAAGCTTAATAAATAGACATGTTTGGTTTACTTTTACTAGTCAGTTATAAATGCTTGAGAATCATTTTTGCTTCACAACTCAAGACCAACCCTAATTAAGGAGTTTGTTCAGCATTCAGCACAAATAATGTCAGCTGTCAAACTTGTTGAAGGTGAAATGGTGAATGTATCAATATCACTACTTTTAATTGTCATAGAAGAGTAGAGCACAAATGAAAATGAACAAATCACCCACAACAAAAGATATGCATCATTAACCACCAGAATTTGTTATCACTTATCAGGTCAATACAAACATTCTCCTCACTAGGGTTTAAGAGAGCATGCAACTGACCCTCTGATAGACCTTAATTGTAGCCTTAGGTTGGGTGTTTAGTTCCATGTTACCTTGATATATGACTTAAATAGAGCTTATAAAGTTAGGGTAATTCTCACCTTACAAGCCATTTTTGCGGGGTTGAAGCCCAAATTCTAAGAAAAAGACAAGAAGATGGTGAGCCAGTAAGTTAGTAATGTTGCTGCCTTGTGATCTAGGGGTCATGGATTCATGGTTCTTCTAGTTACAGAAAAAGCCTTTGTCCATTATTAGATTTTAGCTTAAAACCGATTGGTACTGAGTGAAGTTATCCAATAGATACATAAGTTGCACCTTAAAAACTGAGGCAGGCGGTGTGAGATTTCTTAACACAACCCCCTCCACAGATGCCTGCCAGAATAGGCGAGCCTACTAGAATAGGCAAGAACTAAGATGGGTTATAGGCTTTGATACCGTGTTAGATTTCAGCTAAAACCAATTGGCACTAGGTGAAGTTGCCCAACAAATATATAAGATACATCCCAAGAACTGAGGCAGGTAATGTGGAACTTCCTAACATATATAGGGGTGAGATTATGCAAATCTGACCCTCCCCAAGTCCCACAATGGTTGGAGCTACATGCATTGGGCAACCCATTTAGAAAGACAAGAAAGAAAGTAGAGACATATGGACGATAAGAAATTCTCCACAACAGACTAGAGAAGGACATCGAAAGTAGAAAAACAATAAAGAACATACATAAACGAAAGGTTCTGCAATCCCTCCACAAATATGGCAAAAAATTCAAGAGAAAGTCCATGTGCTAAACACCAACAAGAAGCTTGAAAAAAGAAAAACACATCTATCTCATAACAAAGGCTGACAGAAACCTGTCTTGAAAGCAAAACCAAGTCCCTCTTTGATCCTTCTTGATCCTCAAAATAATCAACAGAAATTGAATAAAACTCTGAGGGCACAACCATTTCACCAAAAACACAAAAGAACTGCAATTAGTTAATATTCGCACCTCTCGGGAAACTGGAAGACAATACCAACCCTTTCCGGCACCAAGGGCTCTGGAGGTTGACTCGGATTTCCATCACTCCCATATTTTTGGATGTGAATACATACCGAGGTTGGTTTGCTTATTCCTGCAAGAAGCTAAATGGAGAAATGCGAGCCCATTTGATGAGTGATAACAATAACCCAACTAGAAAAGCATCATGCACGAATATTCAAGAAAACCAGATTCACTAAATGGATAAAAAAAAAGTATGACCTGCAATAGAGTTGTTTTTCCACTTCCACTCTGTCCGAAAATTAGACCAAAACTGTTGCAATTGATAGAAATAAGCTGCCATAGATATCCAAAAAAGAACTAGCTAGGAAGATATATTATTGACAAAATTCATACTCAGAACAAATGACAATTGAAGTTATTAACACGATGAAATAAAGACACACACACAAACACTTAAGTACCTCTTCTCTGGAAGTGAAAAACTAACTGAATTCAGAAGTCTAAGCTGAGTCCCCGGGGCTTGAGCAAAAATATTACAATTATTTTAGTACATACATACATTCCTGAAATTTCCACCATATATAACATAAAGCAGCAATAAAGAAAGTAGCTAAATGTGAAACAAGACGTTAAAGCAAAATCAAAATGAATGGACAGTGTAAGTCGAGAGGAGCGTGCGTACTTCGAAAGAGGAGTAATTACAGTTGATTCTGGGAAGCTTGAACCTGCAATCGCGAGTATGGTTCAGCGTGGGTCAGAACAAAATGAAATTGAGGAGAGGAGAGTGAGAGGGAGAAAGAAACACACGATGTGGTAGAAGGGGAAAGCGGTGGTGGTTGGAGGAAGCGCAACCCAATCGGTGGCTTTAAAGCGGTGTATGTCGTCATACACGGTGGCTCCGGGTGGGTTCCGGGTTCAGCTACGGCTAACCGGCAGGGTGGGGTGATGGGAATATCTGCTTCAAACTACAGAAATTTTAACGACCGGAAGGGTAAAATATATTTTTATTTTCTCTAATTTTAGAATTAATTTTAGTTTTTATTTTTATAAATGGTCTTTCTCCATTCTCATTATTTATTGATGATATAATGTAGATGTATATGTTGATGTTTGAATTTAAATACATATTATATTATCACTAAATAATGATAGAGATTTTTTAAAAACATTTAAAATATATAAAACTAATAAAAAAACTTTAGATGACAAAAATTAAATTTAACTATTTTTATAAAAATTAAAATATATTTAAATTTTAAAAAACATTTCTTGAAAAATTTTAAGTTGTTTACAAATTGAGAGAAAAAGGAAAAAATGAGAAATAAATAATTAATTTGATTGATAATGAAATGTGATAAGATGAAATATAAAGAGAAAATGAAATTGTTGATTGAGTGTTTGAAATTTTTGGTTGTCAAAAACTATAATCACTCTTAAATCAAAACGTGAAATACAAAGGCTTAAAACCCATGATAGTCTATGGGATGTAACAAAGTTGAATACAATTCTTCCTTATGGGGGTGTGTGATCATATAAAAGCTATGATTCCTCCCAAACTAGCAAGACCGAAATATGAGGTGGTGTGGAAAGGCGATGTAAATGGTAAATTCTCTCTAGCATAAGCTTAACACAATGTCACGGGGCTCAATAATGACTAGGATCCTTTGTATAATGTCATCTGGAAGTGGAGGAGACCAGAAAGAATCCAAATTCATATGTGGAAAATGGCCAAGGGGGCTTTGTTTACTAATGTGCAAAGGTTCAAGAGGAAGCTCTGTGATGATAATAATTGCACCCAGTGCAATAATAGCAGTGAAAGTATTAGCCATGTTTGTAGAGAGTGCAAGGTGGCATGAGCAATTTGGAATGTCATTTCGAGCAATTCTTTGTCTGGTCAGCTTTTTACTACAAATATTTGGGAGTGGCTGCTGGAGAATTTTAATCCTGGGAAGGATCCCCATAACCATTGGGCACTGACTTTTGGCGTGACCTTGTCCATGCTTTGGAGAAATAGAAATGAATTCATATTTGAAATCAAGAGGCAAGATGTGGGGAGTCTGATATTCGAAATTTCGAATTCAGTCAACCAAATTGTTGCTTGCTGAGGAGCAGAGTTGAAGGTTGCAGGGAGTATTCACAACAATGCAGGTCAGGAGCTTATAGCTTGGAATCATCCTTCAGTGGAAAGCAATAAACAAAATTGTGACGTGTAGTAGATAAAAATGGCATGACAACTTGTGGGGGAGTGTTAAGAGACCATATTGGGATGATAGTGTTGGGTTTTTCTTTCAATATTGGTGCATGTTCCATTACCTAAGCTGAAGGTTGGACGATTATCATTGGCATGCAAGTAGCATGGGAGAGGGGCTTCAAGGATTTGTTCATTGAATCCGACTCAACCACAATAATTTCTCTTATCAATGATGGGTGTTCATCTGATCATGCTTTTAATCATGTGGTAGAAGCTATAAAGGATTTTGCTAGGAAAGACGACATTACGAATGGAGTCATATCCTTAGAGAAGCCAGCATGTGGTTGATGCTTTGGCAAAGTATGGTCTCTCCATTAATGAGGGTGTCAAAATTTTCGATTTTGTTCCATCTTTCTTGTATGGCCCTATTATGGCTGATATTTCAAGAACCTTGTTCCCATGTGGTTTTTAATCAAATTTTCTCTCCTGGGGTGTTTTAGCCCCATGGCAGCCACACAAAAAAAAAATACAAAGGTTTAAACATATTTTTAATCTCTCGAATGTAAGTCATTTTTGTTTTTGTCCTCCAAAGTTAAATTTACTTGTTTAGTTTTTGGAATTCGAAAAATACTTTTAACCGCTAGAATTTAATTTTCAATTTAAATTTTAAAACCTTAACAAAGAGTTTGTTTCCATTATGAGATCACACACTACTATTTCATTTTCTTGGAGCAAGTGCACTCACCAAGATCAAGAAAAAGATTCTCTATTAACACCAAGATCCTTGTGACTAGATAGTCAATTGCTCTCTCCCTTAGGTTTAAATCCCTTTTGATGTGCACACACTACTCACCATCCTTGGAAAATGACCTTTCACAGAGCAACGTCAACAAAGACTAGTAAGAGATAGTCATTCTAGAGAGAAAAAAAGAACAACAAAAGAAGAGAATGAAGGATAAACACAATTGATTAGGCTCTTGTGTGATTGATATAGACACATGAAGGAACTTGTGTTGCTTTGAACCATGCGTTGTGATGATTCTCCCACCATCGCTTCTCTGATTTTGAAAAAAAAAATCTTATGAAACTTTCTCACATTTTCATTGTAACTTGGATTTGAATTTCCTATTTTTCGATTTGAATTTTGCTGGTTATTGGTTGCATTGTTATTCAATTTGATATTTCTGAGAGCCTAAGGGGGATTTGAGATTTATTTTGGGTAAACACTCATTTTAGTCCTTCAATCGATGACATATAAGTTCCTGAAAGATAGAAAAATAAAATTTATTCCCTGAATGTGGAAAAATGCTGACAAATTATTTTTGTCATTAACTTTTCTCCGTTATCCCTAACATTAATGCTTATGTGGAAACTCGGGACTAAAATGTCATGAGAAAGAATGTCACTTAGGTTGTTAACTCGACAAGACTAATTTGTTGGTATGTAAGTTTTGCTTTTTTACTTGTTTGGTTTTTTTTTTATTTTCTCTTTCTCTCTTTCTTTTCCTAAATTACCTTTCTTTCTATAATATGTAGAAGCAAATAATACAAGAATGGAGGTTGAATTGTCTTTTAGAAATTTAGTTTTTCTTAAACTTGTAAAACACTTTTATTGTTTGATGAATATAAATCGATCAAACAATGAGAAAAACAGTTTTCTTTAAAAAGAAGATGTAAGATCTGAAAACAAATTCAAAAATCCTTTGTCAGTTAAACAAGAAAGCATACAAAGAATTTATACTAGTTCATCTCAAATTCAAGACTACATCCAATTCTTGGCAACCATCAAGTTTCCACTAACTTATCAAACATACAAGTATTGTTTACTATCACTTCTAGTTCTTACACTTGCCAGCTCTAACCCAAGCATGATTTAAAACCAGTATTCTTTGTCCTACCAAATCATTGTTGGCTCTAAACAAATCAACAAGATTTGTTGGAAGATTGCTCACTAACTAAAGTATGATCGTCTAACAAACAGATACATTACTTATCACTTATAGTATTTTCTCTCAAGATATACAAGGTGTTTTGAGAGCTTTTTATCTTTACAAGAATTCATAGAAAGTTTTTACAATAAAGAATGAAATAATTATTCGCGTAGATGATTCATATATTGTTTCTTCAAAACTCCTTCTATATATAATTTTCATCTTCAAGTATTTGTTGTCTTTCAATGGTTGGATTTTTCACTTTGTTTTTTGTCTAAGGTCTTGAGTCTAGTGAAGCATTTAATGGTTGCATTAAATGCATGTCCCTTCTTTATACAAAGTTTATGATGATAGCACAACATTAAATGCACATCTCTTCTTCATGCAAAATCCATGTTGATATGACGACGTGTCTTGTACTTCTGTAAGAAAGTCACTTCTTTTATCATAATAGGTCTGCAATAACAAAGGACGCATTTTGATGAGGATTAGTGTCTTCTAGATTGTGAACTTCTTTTATTCTTCATAAGACTTTAGCAGATCCTAAGAGAATTTTTTGCATGAAAAATCTCAAACATAGATATTAAATAAATGTCTTAAATACAATACTTAAATACTATATCAGACGTCTTATAAGTGCATCGTCTGAAAACTTCAAACGCACAAAGATAGATCATGCTCTGATAGCATATCAAACACAACTTTTGTCATTTGTATTTATTTGCATATAATCAAAATAATTAGGAGTCTTAATTCATTTTTAAGGCATAAATGTCTTTTGAATTAACACAATGCATTCCAGACCAAGTGCACCATTAGCATTGCGACCATTCCAAACCACGAGGAGCAGAGAACCACTATTATGGTTTCTTGACCAATTTCCACCACTACGATGATATCAACATCGAAATAACAACGACGATGACACCACCACAACCACTCAACCTCGGAGATGGTATCATGGAAAGTCTCGTGAAGCATGACTTGCATCCTATTTCACCTACAACATAAGTTTGTACAAATCCCTTTCGCATAAGATCAAAAAAACATATTAAAACACTAGCAAAAAGGATGATTTTGGCGATTTGAATTTGAGAAAGACACAGTGAAAAGGGTTTGCTTGTGTATAATTGCTAGTAAAATCTCACACAGTCTCATCCTTCTCGTTATTTTCCCCAATTCCATACCTTCACCCTTATTTCAAACCGCTTCCTACCAACATCATTGCTCGGAGGATTCGATTCACACCATTTCATACTTCATTGTCCCCGCTTCCTTCTATGATGATTTCTCTTTGTGCATTGAAAAGCCTCAATGAGAGGTGGAGCGGTGTTGCAATGGCGATGAAGAGCTTTGAGAAGTTTCTACCCTTAACAACAATTCCTTGGTGCCTATCTCCTTGGCTGCAAACACCCATGACCTCTTTGGCTTTCAACCGCACTGATAGGATGTGGTTGATGTGCCAGAAGTATTGTCGGACTTGAAGGATTTGATGTCATCGACATGGCTAAAGTTGTTGTCATCATTGTAGAAGTTGAGGGTCTCACAAGGATTTCATAACAGATGAGTGCGAGGAAGGAAAGATGAAAGAAAGGGTAATTGAGGAAAGGCATAAAGGGAAAAAAAATCCAACCATTGGTTTACAATTGATAAAAAGAAATTAGTTAATCCATATTTTGATGACAAATTGGTTCTGCAACCAATGTGACATTCTTTTCCCATGTCATTTGAGTCCTCAATAGCCATGTAAGCACTCACATTAAATATAATGGATGAAACTAACGACATGACTAATTTATTGTCATTTTTGCATATTTGAAGAGGGATTGATATGTCACTGAATTATATTTTTGGGAACGAAATTTGGTATTTATCCTTTATCTTTCTTACAATTTGTGACAGTTTATAACCTCTATAAATTGAACTTTAAAATATAAATTATAAAACCAAATTCTGAGATAAAAATTTGTTGAAAATAATAAATTCAATATTTTATGTTTGACTCACACTAATGCCATATAGAAAGAAAGGCTAAAAATATCATCGATCAAATTTGAAGGACTAATGAAACAAACTTTAATATGAAGGACTAAAAAATCATATTCCAATTTAAAGGACTAAAAATAAATTTAAATCAAATATAAATAATAGTTGGTTAGTGTAATTTAGTGATTAATGTTGTATGAATTTATTCTCAAAACTTAAGGTTTAATTTGGCCATCTATTCAACTTCGTTTAATTTAGTAAATGCATGACCCATCAAATAAGATAAAATAAAATAATTCAGGTCTTATTAAAGATTTTATAAAATATGTCCTAGTTTAACTAAAATATTCAATATTTAAATTGTACTTTAATTATACTTTAAAAAGGTCTTTTGAATTGTCCGACCGAGTAATAGGTTATGCCTTGAAATTTTGCATTTGATGCATTATAGATCATCGACAAAATAAGCACTTACACCTTTCAAGTGTGGCATTTAAGGGTTGTGAATTGTCCCATCAAGCAATCACCTATGTCTTTTAAGCTCGACGCTCGGGGTTGTGACTATTCGGTCGATAAAAAAATTGCGTACGCCAAACCAAGAAAAGGCTTTTATCAAGTCCAACATTTTCATGGATATGTGATATGCCGACCATCTAGTCTGGTTTTACACTTTCTTTCATCCATACACCTTGCCCCCAACAAAAGCCTCTTCCCCTATGCCTTAGCAGCATGCTACAGCAAACACCCAACAAAAGCCATTTCCCCCAAAGCCTCTCTCTCTCTCTCTCTCTCTCTCATTGTATAGTTGCATTGTACTTATATTATTTTTGGTAGACGATGTTTCTGGGCATCTCTCGGGATCTTTAGACCATATTGGATATGAGGAAAGTGACTCCTAGCATCAAGTTTTATGAGGATATAAAACAGGTACTGAGGCAGACACAAAGAAGGGTCAAAAGCATGCACACAACGGAGGAGGAAAACTTGTTGATGATTAGTGTTTTGAATTTAGTTATATATTTTGTATTTTATTTTTCTTACTGTTGTATTTTGTTATTGAATGTTGCGTTGTGTATCTATGATGAATTTAGTATAATTTCTTCTATATTCTCATACCATCTATGTTTATTAAGTTACTTTTAAAAAATAGTTTACCAAATTGTTTTAATTCAACTCCTTTAAAAATAAAAATGAATATAAAATTAAAAAGTAATATTTTTTTCTCAATTGTACAATGGAAACAAGTTTTCCTTTGCAAAAGAATATCACAGTTTCCAATGTGAGGTCAACATAAATAATACCAACTCCTAGGACAGTTAAATAGCAATGAGGGAGTTTCAATAACAAGGTTCATTGTTGGGTTAGCGGCAAGCTCACTGGGCTAACCCAATATGCTAGTTTTGGACGGTACTTTCTATTTACACCTCTAGTGCTAAGTACACCCTCATCCTCCTTTTTATATTTTAACTATCCATTGCACCATTTTTTCCTTATACGGTGTAATTTACGGTTATTAATTATATATATGTTTTGGATATATTGAGAAACAAACATTTCCCTGTGAAACATCCATGTGTTGGATGGGCAGAGGACAATGATATTAATTAACTGCATTATACAAACACCTAATCAAAGATAAATTTATATATATGACATATCATACAAGATAAAGATAACATATGAAAGTGAGATGATTAAATCTTAACCGTATAATCAAACATAAATGGTCAAAATTTAATATTATGTTATTACATAAAAAGTCATGTGACTTTTTGACATTAAATTTCAATCCTTCATATATGATTATATGGTTCAAATTTAATCATTTTATTCTAATATAAAATGTTTTCTCTCGTTATATATAGTTGGTGTCTAAATTGTATTTAAATTTTTTTATTTGATACTTGTGAAGTAGGATTTTTATATGAACATACTCAATGTCTTCTGTTATATTAACATGGCATTTTAACATTTTCTTCTTCTTTGTGATTTGGTTTGCACAAGTCAAATTAGCTTTTTGCGAGTGTAAATTATGGCGATGGCCGGGGGATTAAGCATGATTTAACGTTTGATTAGGATGTTGCGCGTCTTAATCCTACCTCTGGAATATTTATGGATCCCCACCTAACATCTGGTACTGGTTTACTTAGGCATATATATTTGGTCACCAAAAGCTTAACTATAGTCCATATACAAATATAGATCGGCTTAAGTTTAGTTAACTACTATTTACTATCTTTCATCAGACTTTACCATTATGAAAGTAGCTAGCCAATGTAAGCTGATATATCTAAGTGGTTACAAATTTAGAGTTAACTCTTTTTTATTTATATTTAACGGAACTCTTATATTTTCTATGAATGAGTTTGTTTCTTCTAGAAATGATTAAAATTATGCTTAGTGGAAAATCCTCCTCAGGTAAATCTCTTGACATACATGTCTTATTTGAGTAGATTTCACCGGATAACTTACTTACAGTTTAGGTATATGTGCAAAAATCCTTAGAAATATTGGAAGTGTTTATCAGTTCTACCATTTTTCTTCACACACACACACGAAAAAGTATATATAAAGCTAGGATATCTAATACGGTTGCTAAACATGAGATTCCCCCTTATATTTTTGGTGTAATTTATGTCTAAACTGAAAGAAAAGTTACATGTAATTAAGTATTACCTCCGTCCTTATGTAATGAGGCGTACTTTTTTTTCAAAAAAAAAAAAATTGCATATGAATTAAGAAAGTTGGTTATCTTTGTTAATAATTTTTATTATTTTTCAAGATTACCTTTAAGATTATTGAACTCATATAATCTCACTCATTTTTTTAACTACTTTTAACCTAAATTATTGATAAATATTAATTATTTTCTCCGATTCTCATGAACAACTTGAAGTTAATATCACATTCATTTATGTAATTTGTTCATAATTTATTGATTGAAATCTCCTTATATTTGACTTCTCGTAATTCTCCAATAATTAATCCTTAAAAATACTTTATATATATATATATATATATATATATGTATATATATATTGAGTATTTACAAACCCTAATTTTGTTCGGATTATTTTATTATGAAAACGAACGTTTTTTGGACGGTAATTCTAGAAAAAAAAAGGGCACTGTTTTCAATATATATAGGATTAATATATTCATTTATATACACATGGACAGCCTGTGGTCTTTATATAGAATAAACATAACGTCATATTACGTCATATTATATTGGTGCCGTTGTTCCTTGGCATTAAAACTCAGATGCTTGTAATTTTCCAACTTTGACTGGGGTTATCGCTAAAATTAACATTAATTTATAGTCAAATTTCTCCCCGTCGATGACTATTTCATGATTTTCATGGTTAGACATCAAAATGTCCACAATTATGATGATCCATGAATGCGTTGCTTACATATATATAACTCGTCTATATATATATATATCAGAGTTGCTATTTAGTACTATGAAAAAAATTGCGCAATATAATAAATGACGAAATAATTATTTGCTAAAAGCTATATGACTGCATAACCAATTAAACTGAAAGTTTTTTTTTTAACCAAGTAAAGTAAAAGTTTTGTTTCTACTAAAACGTTTACACATCATATTAGTTTTATTCTTGCTAACATTTTTGTACTGTTTATCATTTCTCTTTTTTTTCTTCCATTTTAGTAAATAATTTGAAGATTTTAATTATCCGTAAAATGCTTGAAAGATTTGGGAACAAAAGGTAAATTACACGTAAGATCAAGCTCCTATATGTCATATACTTCCTAACTACAATTATATAAACTTTTGCAAAATATAATAATCATAGTTAGCTACAAGAAATTGTTTTTTTAACCAAGAATGGTGATTTTATATTCAAATGTGTTTATAATATTGTAATTTTGTATAAGTTTTAAATTACGACAAATTTCTTTTTTTTATTATCCATGGCTTTGACAAATTATATGTGCTGCGAGTTAAATATATAATAAAAGTATCTTTTTGAAAAAACCGTATACAAAACATATAAAAATTCATAAGATTGGCTTAACAGTATAAGATTTTATTGTCTTCACATTCACATGTGGAGAAAAATCTATTTTATAGAAGAATCTATATTTAATTTTCATCATATATATATATATATATATATATATATATATATATATATATATATATATATATATATATATATATATAATTCTCTTAAACATGTAATAACACTAGAGACAAAATTAGTCTCATACCCAATAGGTTTAAAATGTTCTCTCACCAAAATCCAAACAAAAAGAATAACACAAATTTATTATCAATTTCGAAGAATTTTCATTAAACCTTTATAAATATAATTATTTTTTGAGAGACCGTGAATATCTAGAAAGTAGAAACTAATTTAGACAATATATGACTCAAGTATATATTGGTAAATCTAAACGAAATTATTCTAGTATATATATATATATATATATATATATATATATATATATATATATATATATATATATATATATATACATATTATTAGTTTAAAGTATATTTAATAAAAAAAATTATCTTATTGATTACTACATTATATCATTGAATAAAATGACATAATAAAATAGTTAAATCTTATATTAAATGTCTGTGTCCAAATATTTTTATTGAAAATATATATAAAATTAAAATTTATCCTTTTTAGTACATATGAATGTTACATCTTAATCAATAAAAAAAACATAGCAAATTAAATTTAAAATATAAGATAAATTTTCCTTTTACATATATTGACCTGGAGGCTAGAAGACAAGAACACCCAACACATGGTCAAAAGCACAGTTTCTTTTTAACAAATGGTCAAAAGCAGGGAGTATTCAGCAATGGAAAAACTGGTTTAATTTTCAAAGCTTACCACTAAGTCCGTACAAGGCTAATTACCAAACCAACACACTAAAAAACAATAGTTTGGTACGGTTCTAACAAAATGGAAAACATTGAATTTTTTTTCTTAACATTATTGATAAAAAGATGTTTTTGTGGAAACTAATAATTAATTTTTATTGGAGGTCATGAACATACATAAAATAAATATTTTTTTTAATATAATTTATTTCATACTTAAAAATTAATTAAAATTTAAATTATAAATGACTTGATTAAGAAATACAAGTCATCAATGCTTGTACTAATAGCTATTTATTAATAGTATGAAAAACATTTAATATAACTTGCAAAAGAAACACTCCCTCAAAAATTCAATTCCACCCTGAATGGTGGCATGCACACAGAACGCGAGGGGAGAAAAAGTGAACCATGCAAGGAAATTATAATTGTTCTTAATTTTGATGCCTTGGAATTTTCCAATCTCTTACGTAAGATTGGTGACAAATTCGGAGAAACTCGATTGTGATGTTTGAAAAGAAAAAATTGATGGGGTGTTAGGAATAATCATATATAGAGGATAATTGGGTCTTTTGTCACCTACAAAACTAGAAGAAGAAGAAGAACGTGGCAGCATCATGTGTTGTGACCATGCAACATTAATTTGACGTTTCAAATGAGTTTGAATAATCTTGCATAGTTTGAATTGAAAGCCTGTTTTTCAAAATTGTATTATGAGAGGAAGAAGAATAAGAGGCTGCGCGAACCTAACTCTCCTATTTGAATTTTAATCTCTGCCTCTCTGTTTTTCAAACTTCAAATCCACATGCTTCTCTTGTCCTTATCACCCCCCCACGTACTGTTTGCATCAACATGTGTGTGGGTCACTTACATAGGGCAAATCTTGCCATAACTTTTAATGCATCTTCCATTCCTACGAAGATAACAAGATCAATTTGAAAAAGATTTAAGATTAGGAATTATGTAGTTATAAGAATTTTATGAGACAAATGTTGCCATAACTTTTATTGCATCTTCCATTTCAGATTATTGAATATAATACGATACGTAAATTATTATAAATTTTTTACATTTATTTTCAATTCTTACGAATGAAACATACAGAAATACACACATGTACATGAGTGTATCAAGTGATAATAATTTTTTGTTTGACCGATAAAAAATGTGAGAATGATTTTCATTTTAAAAAATGTGAAAACTTTAAATTTCACCATACAATTATATATGACGGTCAAAATTAAAAGTTATTTAGGAATTATGATCATTTTTAAAAAAAAGAGTACTTTTTTAAAACTTTAACTATTTAACTAAAATTTAGTATAAATAGGTAGGTTTATATTTGTAATTTTTATTTATCATAATATGAAATGGTCTGATTAGATAAACTTCATGTCTATTTGTAGTTGTCTTAATATAATATATTCGTTTGTGGTTGTCAAAGAAAACATTGCAAGGAAATTAATTATTTAGTGAAAAAGATTGGAAAATTTTACCGTGGGCCCTTTTCGCCAATTCTTGACCAGTCTATGCTATGTTTGGCTTTTGTGAGTTAATGACAGATTTTAGTCACGCTCAATAACGAGTCAGCGTGTTCTAAAAGTATTCTTCAAACATGACCTCTCAAAGGAAGAAACCTCTAACCTCTCATTTATGTGTTTTCACTATTTTACACGTTACAAATCGGGCTTCAAATTGTTTAAAAAAGTTATGAGTGGTAAAAATATATGTTGTTGCAGCCACTGCGACCGAGTTGCTGTTACACAAACATTTAATTTTTTTGATAGTTGGAGATTGTGTAACGCAATTTGAAACCTGCATATTTTTTTATTGATAGAAATCGACGAAAATAGATCTCCAGCACCCACTTATTGACTAAATGAGCTACATTCATTTTGTTAACATTTCACTTTATAGTAATATATTCAATCGCTAGCTATCTTAACAACATAATTGGTCTCAAATTTAATACAAAATAAATTATTATTTTTACTGCCAAAATAATTTTTCAAAAAAACTTCTTTTGACAAAAATAATATTTACAAATTTTATTAATAATATTTTAATATAATTCAATACATCCAATAATGCATTATTTTTTTAGTATTTATTTCGGTACCTTTAGTAAAGAGAAAAAAAGGTCTGGGTCAAAAATTCACTCAAACTTAGTGTAAGGGTGTGTATTGAATTGCAATTTTAAAGAATTTAAAAGATTTTTTTTATATAAAAAAGTTGTGTAGTATTCAACCAGAATTTTTAAATGGTATAAATGAGCATTGTGATATTCAATTCAGATTTTTAGGATTTCTAAGGAGTGTAACAAAATTCAATGATATTCGAATAACTGACAAAAAATAATATTTTTCAAGATGTTTGTGTCATATATGTTTATCTTATTATTTTGGAACAAAAAAATGTTAAATATACTCTTTGTTTTTGTACTTTTTTGTTTGTTTTTAAATTAAATTAATGTTTATCTTATGTGTCAAGGCTAATCATGTTTTTCTTACATGGTCTATGTCCACAACATGCTAGACACAATATTTTTGTGACTGTTATATTTAATTTTATCATCTCCATAACTTAGTAATTCTCCTCCAAGTTTTTCACCGTCATCACTCTCTTTTAGTATATGTTTATTATTGCATCCAAATTAAACATGTTATTATATTTATTATTAAATAATTATAGTAATTGAAAAAAATCAAAAAAATATATTAATTTTAAATCTATTGTTCAAATCCAAAAACGAGAATGAGAAGATACTATTAGAAGAAGGGTTAGTATAAGAGGATCTAACACTAAACAATTTGACTATTAAAAGATTAAAAATTATATTGGTTTTAATTTTTTTTATCCAAACCTCATTATTTTGTTATTACGTTTTTCAGTAACTCTAGTAATTTTGAATTCTATAAAGTCATTTTAAATCTTTTAAATTCTAATGATATAAATTTATTAAAATCTAAATTATCATAAAAATCTTATAAAAAATCTGATAAATTATAACATTCTTACATAATCTTTAAAATCTACAAGATATTTTTATGTTAATATAATCTTTTAAAATCGTAATTCAATAGGTCTCTTAAATTCATTTTGAGAGTAACACTTTCTTTTCACTTCATCCTCTTTTGAAATTTTCAACTATTGAGTTTCAAATTAAAAAAAGTCATAGTGATTTCATATTTTAAGAATTGTTGAAATAATTAAGCTATAAATAAAAGACAAGATTTGATGTGTATAGTGTATACACACATGCAATATTCAAAACCAAAAGACTTTATTATTCTTTTACAAGAATAAAAAGAATTAATCTTTAATTCAATGTCTAGTATCATTATTATTATATATTTTCATCAAAATACTTTTTTATATATCATACTATTTTTTTATGAAATTTAATCTCTATATTCATTTCAATGTCATTTTTTTTTATTTGAGTTCAAAGTAAAAATCACAATTAAATAGTTTTCTCTATTTTTTAAATGAGTAATAAAACTTAAATAATTTACAAAAATATCTATGTATATATACATATTTTTAAATTGCATAGACTTAATAACAAATAACACCACATACTATGATGAAAATTTATCATCTAATCATTTAAGTTAATTTTTTTCAAGAAAATAAGAACTTAAGAGGGGCCTAAGGCTGTTGCCTCACTCGCCTAGTGACTTCCGGAACCTTGAATCTTACAAATATATTTTACTAATAAAATAAGAGTTAAATTTTCATGCAATGTTAGTATAAAAAAATTATATTGTCAACCAGCTAAAAATTATCTTAATTAAGTAAGATTTATAAAATAATTATTATAAATTTAATAATTTTATCATATGTAATAGTTTATGATTGAATGATAGTATAAAAAAATTATATGTGTATTTAAATTAAATTCATAAAATAATATGATGAAAATGCATGCATATTTTTATAGGCAATGTTATTACAGTTTACTTTTAATATATTATAAGGGTAAATATTTTTATCATGCCAATTAATATATTTGAAATAATCTTAAATATAATTTTAAATTAATTATTATAAAAATAAACAACTTTAAATAATAATCAATATATGCATTGTTGTGTAGAGATTTTCTTACATTAATGTCATTTAATTACAAACTATATTCTATGATAAGTTCATTAATTTTTATAATACTTATTTTATTCTCATAAGGATGTAGATTCGATTCTTGTTATCAATGTGAGAATTTTATTAATGAATAATTTGTAAACACATTTTGAGCTTTGAGACTTAATTAAATTTTTTAATAATTGAGAAATCTAATTGAATTTTTAATTATAATTAAGTCTAAATAATATTCAAATAACTACTAAATCAACACAATAAAGAATTATATTTGTAACGACTTATTTCCAATGGCAATTGAGTTGTTAACAAAGATAGACATTTGGTATATAGTGACATTTGATTGTCATTTCCTATAATTTTGTCAATATATGACTAGTAGCGTAGGAAAAATTATACTTATCCCAATAACAAAACTTGTTACGGCAAAAAGTGTTTTTTTTAATTTATTTTCATGTCAATGTATTTGTTGTCATAGAGAAAAGTAGTACTTCTTAATGTCAACAACATTCACTATCGTTGTGAATTTTATTTTTTTTATGCCAACACACGTGTTGTTGTTGAGAAAAATACTATTTAATGCCAATAGAATTCGCAGTCACGGTGAAAGATTGCTTTTCTATGCCAACACATCTGTTGTCGCTGAGAAAAACACTACTTAACGCCAACAACGTTCAAAAGGTGCTTCTCTATGCCAATTCATCTAATGCCATCGGAAACAAATGTTTTTCTTTGCAAACAAGTTTGGTGTGGCTGGAAAATGCATGGTGCTTTTCAGTGCCAATGTGTGTCTAATGTCATCGGGAAAAAGTATCTTTTTATGCCAGCGACATTTAATGTTACTAGAAAATGCTAAAGTTTTATATTTTTTTTTGGTAATATTAACCAATTCAAAATATATCCTAATAACATTATTTAATGCAGGAAAAACTATAAATAAATTGTTACTTAGAAAAAACATAATGTAAAACTTACCCTAATTACATATAATTTTTATTATTATTTATGATACTTGCATGTGAATAACTTATTTTGATTGAGATACAAATAGAAGTAAAAAAAAAAATATGGAAAGGAAGGAAGAAAGTGTTTGAAAATAGAAGCTAGAATCTATCCCGTTAAATAAATTTAAAGATTTGGATGACAAAGATAAGTTTTATCTAAAGAGATAAGAAGTTATTTAAATAAAAATAAGAGGTGGGGTTTGAGAAAATAGAAAATAGATATCTAAAACTTCATATTATAGACTTAAAACATTACTTACTTTAGACATTGTCTGACTAACAATATTTTTAATCCACTATATAAAATAGTTTTATGCAATCATTAAAATGATAATATCATCCAAATTAATTTTGTGGCTATCACTAAATGCCTTTGATCCTAACAGGGCCTTCAAGGAGAAGTGATCGAATCTAACCAATCTCTGTCTGTATTTATCAATTATTGAGCATATGCTTAATTTGATTAGTATATTCAAAGTTCTTTTATACTATCATCATTAATTTATGCTAGTTATTTTTATCTAATCTAATCTAAGTTAACTATTTTACAAATGAGACCACTCAACAGAAAGTGGACATGGACCAAGTCTTTTGTGCCACATGTATCAAAGAAATAGGTTGAAAAGTTTGTAGATTCACGTTCCTCACATACTTATGTTAAATTTAAAAGTTCTATCAATTATTTATAATTTTATTGTCCATCAATTTGTATTTGTCATGAATTTTAGGCACCTTATTACTTATTAGGTGAGGCTAAGTCCACTTCAGTTAGCCTTAAATTAAAAGGTTCTATCATTTTTTTTTCACAATAAAAAATGGCACTAGCTTTAAACACGACAAATTCAAAGTAGCAATCAGCTAGCACAATATCTTTAGTGTGGGTAAAGGCTCTGCAGGTAGGAAAAGAATGATGTATGTATCTATATAGACTTTAACAAAATGATTGAGTATATACGAAAGTTAAGGTTAAAAAATTTTAATACTATTTAAGTTTAATTTTTAACAAAAATAATTATTAATTAAACTTTATTTATTTTTTAATCAAACTTCAAATTAGTCAAAATCTTTTTTCCAAATAAATCAAAGGAATAATATATATATATACTTTAGTTCTAGGTGATACCAAAGATCCTCCTACCTGACTCACGAGCCAAGGGCTTCAATGAAATTCTCACAACACAATTAAAGAGATCAGTCAACAAAGCGTGAGAAGTTAAGACAATGCGTGAAGTCTAAGCCTCTAAGTAGATGGGGCGTTAGTTTCAAGAAATTCTTGACCAGATGGAACAAAACATTTACTAGTGTTTCAATAGTACTACTAGAGTTGTTGCCACTCACTTAATTTCAAATATGATATCGGAATAACATTTTCATGAATATTATTTTTAACAATATAATCAATTTTGTGAAACAAACACACACACATATATATAAAAGTCAAAAAACATTTATATCTTTCATTATTTATAAAATTTCTTTAGATAAGTGATAATCACACACCATGAATAAAATATTTGTAATAATAGAATAAAATAGAAGTCTGAGTGTCGAGTCTATAAAAACTTTGTTTGTACTTAAGTATGTGAATATATAATTTTCAAGAAATAAATAAATTGGTTTAAAAGATTGTGAAGAAAACAGAAATAAATTGACAGAAAACTAATTTAAATTAAACAAGAGAAAAAAACATAAAAGAGAATTAATTAATTAAAACAAAAAAGATGAGAGAAGTCAATATTATTGTAGAAGTTAATTCAGAGAATGAGAATGTTTGGGGCTTAGCCTACGAGAGTTACTTTTGATGTCATGTTAATGATTTTTCTCTATTTTTGTTTATTTCAATTTTCACATGAATCTACTTATATACTCTAACCATGATCCTTCAAGTGAAAGAGCCTAATTTATTTATTTTTTCTCTCAAATCCCTTTAAGAGGTAAAACAGTTAAATTACATTAAGAATAGAGATGTATAACAAACTAAACAAAATCAATCTATCCCTAGTGATGAATTATTTAGATATCATTTTCCAATTCTATTAGAGAATGACGCTTCCCAATGCTACCCCTAAAACTTACCATGCAAATGGGTGATCAAGCCACAAACAATAAAATTAAGCACATGAAAGGATAATGAAAAAGTAAAATTCATAAATAGATAAGCTCCCAACAAAAAAGGTTTAGTCTTTCATTGTCATAAGAGGTTTTACAATTGCAAGAGAATAATATTTAGAAAAGGGGAAATTTAGAAAGGGAATTGAGGAAAAGAATGACTCCTAATGATTGTTTCTCCTGCTCTTGATCTTTGTCTTCTGTAAAGAATTATGTTCTTTGAATTTTCTCTATGTTTTTTTCCTTCTTCTCTCTCTTTCTTTTATAGGTGCAGTTCAGCTTGATTTTCACACAACCTTAATGCTAAGCGCGATTGTCACACTTAGCGAGTATGATCGTATTCTCGTGCTTAGCACGTGACTTGCACTAAGCGTGCCTTCATGTTCTAGACTTCTCCATACTTTCTGGCACTAAGCGTGTTTTTTCCGCTAAGCGATTGCATCGTGTTGAGCGAGTAGCTTCAGATATTCAATTTTGCTTCTTTGAGTTTTACTTTATTTTTCTGCAGCATTTATTCTCCAAGCACTGTAGATTTACAAAATTTTGACATTTTCCGCACAAAAACTCAAATGATGTTAAAATTCTAATTATTCACATTATAAAGAAGAAATAAGAAAGAAAAATTAAAAATTCCTACATAATTTAATCTCAAAATATACCTATACACAGTGATTATCATTGACCCAAATAAAAAAAAGACATTTGTGTCTTAAAGACAAATCAAGACTCCTAATTATTTTGATGAGAAACAAATAAATACAAATGTTAAAAGTTGTGTATGATATGCTATCAGGTCGTGAATTGTATATATGCATTTGTATTTTCAGACGGTACATTCATAAAATGATCTGACATAATATTTAAGTAACACGATTAAGGTTTTCATTTAATATTCTATGTCTGAGATTCTTTTGTGTAGAAAATATTCTCCTAAGATCAGTCAAAGTCCTATAAAGAATAAATGAAATCCATAATCTAGAAGACGTCGATCCTTATCAAAAGGTGCACTCTATTGTTGCATATCTGCTATGATGAAAGAAGTGACTTCCCTGGTAAAATATAAAACACGCTAGCCTATTGACAAGGACTTTGCATGAAGAAGAAACATGCATTTAATGCAGGCATTAAATACTCCAACAGACTCAAGACTTTAGACGAATATGAGAGTGAAGAATCCAACCATTGTTAGACTACATATACTTGAAATGAATGTTATATATAGAAGAAGCTTTGAAGAAACAAGACACAAATCATATACACAAACATATTCTTTCATTCTTTCTTATAAATCTTTCTATAAATCCTTGTATAGATATTAAGCTCTCAAAACACTTTGTATATTTTGAGATAAAAGACTAAAAGTATTGAGTGATTTATTCGTCTATAAAACGATCACAAACTTAGTCAGTGTGCAAACTTCTAACAAATTTTGTTTATTTGTTTAGAGCCAACAATGACTTAGTAGAACAAAAAATATTGGATTTAAGTTAAGCTTAGGGTAGAGCTTGCATGAGGCTTGTAACTTTGACGGTTAGTGAAAACTTGATGGGTTGTCAAAAACTAGACACAATATTTGATTTGAGACAAACCAATATAATTTTTCGTGTGCCTTCTTTGATTGCTTAAACTAACAAAGTGTATAAATTTGTTTATAGATCTTACATCTTGTTTTGTTTTACAAAAAAAATTGTTCTTCGCATTGTTTTATAAATTTTTTATCAAAACTTCTTTATTTGTTTTTAAGTTTATCTGCATCAAGCGATAAACGTGTTTTTAGTTTTAGAAAAAGTTTTAAATTTCTAAAAATACAGTTAAATCCCCTTCTTATGTTATTTGTGTTTATATTTATTTATTTATTTTGACAATAGTTGATATCATGATTAAGGATACAAATTGATGTTCGGATTGGTAATGTTTAATATTTGGTAAAAAAAAATAAGTATTTTTTAAAAAAATATCTAGTATGTAATGATAAATTTTGAAAATCCATTGCAAACACTCATTACAGATAATCTTTAGGACTTCTAATTTGTATTTAGACTCATGGCATACCTTATGGTATTTAGTGCATGAATAAGTGCAATGGAACCACTAACTCTATTCCATTATAAATACCTTTTTTATCTTTGGTTCCACCCTTTGATGTGAACCCACGAGATATAAAGACCTCAGAATCTACAAGTAAATTTGATGTTTTACCCCCATTAAGAAAGAAGACTGCGACTCTTTAGTTAGGTAAGAACTTTGGTGTATTGAATTCAAGTCAAGATGGATAGTTTCATAGTACTTGTTCTTTTTTATTTTATTACTATTGATAATTTAGTTTAACCTTTTTTTATATTAATATGTCCTTGTGAGAATCTTGAATTTGAGTTAGAGTACTCCTTATAATATGTTTATCAATAATTTTTTTCTTATATAAAAAAGGCTTTGGTGTAGATCAACCATAACCTGTTGCTTAGTAAAGCAAGAACATTGATATATTACCGCCTTTTGTATTTTATCGAAGCATAAAAACGTGGAGGCAAAGATATATAGGAAAAAAAATGCGCATTAATTCAATGATGTCTTATAGCCACAAACCTTGATATAGTATTCCAAATAAGAAAAAAACTTCTCAAACAAATATATTGTAAAATGAAACCTAAAATATAAAAAGATTAACCAATAAGTTGGTAATCCGAATGATACAGAACTCAATCTTCTTACATTAGATTTGAGTTGTGCCTGAAAAAAATATGCATAAAAAAATATCACATTAAAAGTGATTAATCAAATTCTTCATCAAAAATTAATTAATAATAAAATAGATAAATATTTTGATACTAATGTCATGATAAAAAAAAAAAAAACTCTATTAACAATTAATGTTGACAATTAAGTTCACGGGGTCATAAGGAATAAAGAAAACTTGACTTTCATATAATTTTTTTCTTTAAAAAAATCATACCAATTTTGCTTAAGTAGCAAGTTCAATCTTATTTATGTATGATTTGTAATATCTAAGTAAAAATGAAACTAAAAAAAATTAAATACCAATAATACCTACTTGTAATCTTACTTGAATAAATTCAAATAAAATCCTTAAAATCTTAATCAGATTTTTAAATAGAATCTATAAAATCTCAACTAGATTTTAAAATAAATATATAAAAATACTAATCAGAATTTGATAAAATCTTAATCAAATATTAAAATAATCCTAACAAAATTATTAAATAAAAAATATAAAATAGTAATAAAACTAATGCCTAAATGTATATAAATTATAAAAGTATTGATAATATTTTTATAAAATCTTCATAAAATACGTTGTAAAGAGTATGTATGTTGGTACCACTTCTTTTAAGAGGCCGCATTTTTTAATTTATATTTTTTTTAGGTGAAGCAAGGTATCCTTGTCCCTTCTAAGGTATTGAGATTCATTTAAAAAATTAAATTCTAACCAGGTATTTTTTTATTATGCATAGGTTAGATATTGGACGCATAACAATTTGTTTAAGAGATAAAATTATTAATCAAACATGTCACACCATGTTTTGATTATTTTTTTATACAAAAAAAATTAATATTTTAGTTTATTAATCATAAATATTTCCCTCTCAACAAAATTTATTTCATCCATGAATCAATCAGAATTCAAATCATAAATTATTTGATTAAGAAATATAAATCATTATAATTTGTGTTAATCATTATTGTTAGAGCATATGCAAAGAGACTGTTTTCGGATTCGAACCTATGACCAACAAGTTACCAAGACAAAACTTTACCGCTGCACCATATATATATATATATATATATATATATATATATATATATGAAATGAAAAACGAGATAAACTGGTTTCAGTTTCAGTAGATCATACTCCCGTTTTACAATCATGGATCAAGGACTAGTTTTTACGACATCTGGAACTCGTGTTTCACTCATGATGACTAAAACTGTGGACGCCATGAAATTCCAAAAAAGTCAATGTCCGTGGTTCTGGAGTGACTTTCTCGTGAAAACCCTAGATTTATGATTGTTAATTTGAGCATGAATGTGCATATATACATACATATCCACTTGTCAAACAAGCTAGTCCCACCATAGTTTAATAAATTTGAAGAAAATACTCGCTCACTCACGTTAAGCAGTATTCGCTGATATTCTAAATATTAGGCAAAGCCTATAAAAAAGCAAATGGAAAGCTACTTGACGGCTAGCTACTAGTTAATGGTTTTGAACAAAAGTCAATTTCTTTTTAATTTTAAATAAATGATCAATTTAGTTCCGAATTTATATCTTATTGTTAGTTTAGTCTCTAAAATTAAGAAAACTCAGATAACTTCCTAAAATTATTAGGAGTTCATTTAAGTTCCTGAATTTTTTTTTTATTATTTTGATTCCTATACTCATTATCATCGTCACTTAAGTCCTCATATTGGAGACCAAAGTGAAAAAATATTAATTTTAGGAACTAAAATATAATATTAAATAATTTCAAGAACTTTTTTTAGTTTTTCTTAATTTTAGAAACTAAAAAGATAATGAGATGCAAGAACTATATTGATTATTTACTCATTAATTTTAAAGATTCTTAGTAAACATTTAAAGGATAACAAAACAAATATCAGAAACTGCGTGTTTCTTTATTCTCTTTATATATATAACTAGTACTGTACCCAAAAATATAACTAGTAATTTTGTGGCACATACTCAATTATTACTGTTAATAATAAGAAATTAACAATTGTAACAGGGAAGATATCACACTCTTTGTATCGGTGAGTACTTCTGCTAATAATCTTCTTTAACAAATTTCTTTGTTGGATCAAAGGATGTTTTTATTTTTATTTGTAAATCAAATATAAATATAAAAAATTTATAATAATTCAGACACCTTATTCAATCAATTGAATTAGACTCTAGATAAAAGGTGGGATCAGCAGGAAAGTTATTTAAATAATAATAAATAAATAAAAATAGAACAAAACGATTATACTCAATGTGAAAAGTTGAAAAGTACTTAGTTGTGGATTTAAATTTAATATTTGGTAAATATTATATTGAGGCACAGTAGGAGTCTATTTTTTCTATACTTTGAGCCTCAATTCACTTGTTTCCCTTTATATATATATAACTATTTTTTTTAATGTTAGGCATATGTGCCACATAGTATAGTAAGAGATTAAGCATATGTGCCTCAATTCTCCATTTTTTATTTATTTTTATGCTTAAATATGGGATTTTTTATGTTAGGCATATCATATGTGTCCCAATTCTCCATATTTTATTGGATTATATCAATATGTTGCATTAATCTATGAATAAAAAAGTCATAATAATATTCTATACATATTTCAGTGTTAATATTACGGGAATTTTTTTAGGCATAATTATGTTTTGAAACCCTTAATTTAGAGGTGGTTTTCTCATTTTGAGTTTTCAAATTTTTAAAAATAACAATTAATTTTTAGTTTTAGTTTCAAAAAAAATTTAAATCAGGTTTTAAAATATGATTAGTTTTAAATAAACTCATTTTAAAAGTTTCATATTGTATTAAAGATAGTTTAAAAATGTCTTGTGTGGTGATAACGACAATAATGATGATAATGATATCAACAACAACGATAGAAATATCAATAGTGACAATGAAGCTGACATTGGTGGTTGTGACAATGGAACTAGTGTCGACAATGATGATGTGGTGGTGGTGGCAGCCAATGATGGTGACATTGACAGTGATGGAGGCGATATTAGTGATGATGATGGTGGAGATGGTGACAACAAGTGGTAGCAATGGTAGTTGTGGGGACGGTGACAAAGGTGGTGTTGTTGGTAGCAATAGTAGTAGTAATAACAATATTGATGACAATGATTGTGGCATTAAGTGGTGGCGATGGTGATGATTGTGATAATATTAATGATGGTGGTGATGATAATGATGATAGTAGTGACACTAATGGTGGTAATAATGTTGGTGATGTCGGTGACAATGATGACAGTAGTGATGATGGTGGTGGTGGTGGTGACAATTAGTTATGGCGGTGACAACGATAGAGATGGTGGCAGCGATGTGGTAGTGACAACGACATAAGTGATATTGGTGGTGGTGACGATGACATGGTAATAGTGATAGTGGTGGTGATAGTTGTGCCAGTTGTGACAGTGGTGACAACAAAAAATGTCATTATTAAATGTGAGAAATGTGTGTTTTTTTTAACTAAAAACCAAATTCATGATTTTTTTTTTGGTTTTGAAAATGAGTATAAAAAGTTTAAAAAATGATTTAAAAATTATTTCAGCTCTATTTTTGCTAAACATGTTTTGTTTTAAAATTTGTATTTGAAACCCAAAAATAAAAAACTCACAACCACCCCCAAAGCAGCCTTAAGGAAGTATGTTATTTTGTTCTCCAAATGAAAATTTACATTTTTAGTTCTTCAAATTAAAAAAAAATATTGTTTTTAGTCCCCTTGTTAGAATTCAAGGGACTAAAAGATTTAAACTTTTATTTGATAGAAGGATTAAAAATAACATTTTTTGAATTTGAGAAACTAAAATATACAATTTTTTATATGGGGACTAACAAATTAGACCGCTACTCTAAGTAACTAAAAACATAATTAAGTTTTTTAGGCTAAAATATATTTTTCATCCCTATAAATATCAAAATATTCGGTATCTGTCCCAACAAAATTTCAAATATATTTTTCATCTTCGCAAAATATAAATGTGTCATATTTTGGCTCAAAGTTGGATTTGAGTGATCTGATTCTATGTGTTAATGTTAGATAGTTAACATGTCAAATTCTAATTGACACGTGATAATGATCTAGCATTGACATGTAGGATTGAATTTCCTGAATTCAGTTTCAAGACAAAATATCATATATTTACATTTTGCGATGATGAAAAACATACTCAAAATTTCGTATGAACGAATCTCGAACATTTTGATATTTATAGGAAAAAAAACATATTTTTGATGTTTTTTTATAAGTAATATTACCATATCGTAGCCATTAGCCTCTTGTACGTCATACTGTACATATAAATGATATCAATTTGATATAATTAGTGAGATTATAAATTACTCCATTCTTTTACACATAAATTTGTCAAACATGTCGAAAACTATAAAATGCTGGAAAAGATTCTCATTAATTCAATATAATTGTCAACTAAAAACAATATTTGACCAATGGGATAGATAGTTAATTGATTTAATTGCAATGTTTTAAGAAAGTTTAATGCGCTAAATACATACACAATTGCTAAGATATGTAATACGTCAAATTAAAGTACATAAATAGCAAGAGGTGGAAAAAGTTTGAGTGTAGAATAAGGTTTTGCTACTCAGAAAAAAAAAAGGTTTTGTTTAAATAGACACGAGGCTTGTTTAAAAAAAAAATCAAGACTTAAATTTGATCTTTTATATCATCTATCATTAGTTTTTTAGGCAAGATCATATATTTTTGTCAGCTTTTTACCAAGATATGTAATATTTTTAATTGAATCTCTTGTGTGTTATGTATATTTTTTCTTTGAGGATGATTCTCATCACCTCTTTTTATCTTAAGCCTGATGACAAACAGAATTCGCAACGCAATTTATGCATGGCTCAATTTTTTTAACGGTTTTGTCGAATGATATTTTTTGTTATCATTTTATATAGTTTTAGGTCTCTTTTCAAAAAGAAAAAAGTTGCATTCTATTTGTCATGTTTTTCTTTGGAATGCTAAGTATCATCTATTTAGATTATGTGTAACAATGTTGTGTTTTTAGGATATCCTTTGACTTCACTGTTCTTTCGGAATTGATAAAAATCAGATCATGGATGTGATACAAGGATAAGAGAACAGTATTATTCAATGCTCTTTTTTATATTATTGGTTTTCTTATCATTGTAGTTTGTCAGTATTTATTATCTACTTTTTGTTTATAATAATGTTGTACCTATCTTTAAATAGATTATTCGACTAATTAATTGGGAAAAATGTATGTAAAACTAAATATAAACTATGAAAACTAAAATGATGCTACTTAATACATGAGACAAAGATAAAAATAGGAGGAAAAGAATTTATAAAAGCAAAGTCTAACTAGAGTTTATGATCAATCTAATCCGACTTTCATATGACAACTTATTTAAAAATGAGACTGCTAAATATGGTATAAATTTATCCTTCAATAACTTATAGATTTCACTTTTTTATGTAGGTCAATATATGCTTAATAAATAAAAAGTAAGTAAATATATGATTTTTATACACTAAAAACATTTAGAATATATATATATATATATATATATTAATACTAACTAAAATATTATTTAGGTTAAATATATTTTTAATTATTATAAATATAATAATTTTTTATATTATTTTTTCAATTTTTTATTAATGCGATCATCATAAATTAAATTTTTTAAATGATTTGATTATTATTTAATAATGATGTGATGTATTTAGACATGTAACATCATTTTACTCTCATGGAATGTAACATTATATATAATTGTATGTTATGTGACATCGTTACTAAATAATAATGAGATATTCTAAAAATTCAAAATAACCTTTCTAATTTTATAAATAGTATGATTTTTATCGACAAAAAGAATATATATATATATATATATATATATATATGATTGAGTATAAGTAATACCCATCCAAAATTCAGATTTACAAATACCAACTCCTCATCCGAAGGTCATAATAAACAAATTAATTCTAATAAAGGTTATAACATAAATATAAAATACTAATTAATAACCTTTTGCATCATAGAACCCCACCTTAATAATCTCTGTCAGCACAAACTTTGGTACACGTTATAGTTTTAGTAGCAGCCCTCCCATTGTGCTTTCTCCCATCCACCAAATCCCATCACCCCACTTAACACACCACATATATAAAGAGGATATTCACTTAAATTATTAAGCTTGTTTTTTTTATTATTCATAAATGATAAGTATTAGTTGTTAATTTTTGTTAGTATATAAAAAACTTTGAAATTATGAATTTTTTTCTTTTCCTGTTTTTCACTAAATCAATTTTATAACTTCTTAATCTATTTCTTAAACCTAGTAGACTTTTTAAATAACAAAAAAGTGATAATTTTAACCAAATTAATAAATTTTTATTGAAAACCTTGCCTTAACTTATTTCATAAAGAAGCTTACAATTAAGGATATAATGTAATATTTAAATTGCAAAAATATAAATGATTAGAACTACTCATTTTAGTTGAGAAATATGACTCGATCGAGTACATATATGTTCAATCATGTAAAACGTTTTACTTCTCATTATCAATTTCATAACGTTGTGTTTGATTTCACAGATGAAAATAATACATGGAGAAAGAAAATAATTTTATATGTTTGGTGGGAAAAAATGAGGAGAAAAAAATTTAAAAATAATGGGTCTTGTTTGTACTCTTTCTTATTTATTTTCATTCATCTCTTTATCTTTCCTCATCTTTTTTATATTTTCTCTTCAACCAAAAACTTTACTTATCACTTTATTTCTTACTTATTTGTACTTTGTTTTTTTATTTCAATCTATTATATTTTTCTCATCTCTACTAAATAAAGTTTAACTCTTTTTGTCCTGTTTCTTGCGGGGATTATCATGAGTCTTTACAAGGAAAAAAATGTGAAGCGTAGAAATTACCAATTTGACGAAAATATCTAATTGTCCTTCTATTGGCTGTCAAGTTCGTAATTTCTGGAATCAAATCAAACATACGAACCAAATCAATTACAGTATTCTATTTTTTTTTCTAGGATTTGAGAGATTTTCCTCCTCTTAGCAATTATATTGTAATTGATATTCTAAATTCAAGGGTTATTATTAAAAATATATATATATGATAAATTTATGATTTTTTTCACATTTTATAAATTAGCAATTTAAAAATTATATATGTTACTAATTCAATGACCTCAATATGGACCTCTCAAATCAATTGATTTAATTTATTCAAACTTTTTATTCCTTTAAATCGAACTGAAGTACCGAACAGACCCATAGACAATAAGAAAATAAAAATAAAAAGGAATTTAAGTGCCGAAAATTTATATATTTATTTAATAAAATAATAGGTACTTATGTACAATATATATAAAAATAAAATGAAAGTAAAAACCCATGTACACCAATACATCGTAAAATTAACAACCACTCAAGAGATTCAATTATGTCTATAAATACAGAATGCATAATTCATACACCATTCAGCTAATATATAAACAAGGGCCTTTATTGGACTTAATTAGTTATAAACCATCTCCAAGACAACCTTTATCCTGCAAACTTGCACGAAAGATAAATTGCGTGAAAGGAAATTGAAGAAATTTTTTAAACTTGCATTAATTTACGGGAAGAAATTAAGCGTACTCGCAATGTAATGTACATGAAAATATATTAATAGATATGAAAAACTCAAGATTAACAATCGACAAATGAACTTGAAATAAACAAATTTGATTTATTGGCTACTTCTACAATACATGATCACACACACACGGGCACAATGCAATAGTGTACGTAATTCAACTGCCAGTAAGTAGCTAAAGATAATTAATTAGTATACCACCAACACCAAGGGTAATTGCTGCTTAACTTTATCAAATGATTCTTGAGTTATTGAATCATGTATTAAAAAAACTGTTTATCTATTGTCATGGATTCTTCTTATCAATATTTGTATTCGCACACGCTTCTCTTTGTTTGAACATTTTATTCTTCCTTTGTTGACTGACGTAATTACACACATGCAAACAAATATTTTAAGTTGCTCCATATATATGTATGTATGCATGCATGGCTTACATAAATATTGAGTACATGAGAATTCGGTGTGAAATTTTATGTGGCCTCAGCTTTTGCATTCTCATTAATTATTGGTTTTACTTGATAAACTTCACATGGAAGCTTCTGATTAAAGAGATTCTCAACAACAAGCAAATATTTCATTATGGTAAATACATATTATACATGGTCGCTATAATTATTTTAATTTTTAACTAAGTCACTAAATTGTTGTTTAATTTGCAAATGACCACATGGGTGAAAATAATAATACCGCCTCAACATTTGTTTAGTTTATCGGATGATCTTAAAGTGCTCAGTTGCAAACAAAAAAGAGTATATCGATTAAAATAAATTAAAAATCAATACAACTTATAACAAATAACATCAAAATTCATTTAAACCCATACACAAATAAAAAGTTCACACCTATAACACATTATTAAAATTACAATTTTACCAAAAAAAAATATTACAATTATCAATGAAAAGAAGTTAATACATGAATGTTATTACATACGACTTTAGTTGTATTCTTTTATATCCGTTCTTTTCTTTATTTTATATAGTAACATGTTATTTATTTATTGATTTTATTGATAATTAATTTATCAAAAAATCTAACTGATAATTTTTTTAAATTATATTTTTTTTCACCCACAAGTTCCAACTTAAGATAAGAGAATCTGAATCCAATATTACTTTGGTAATGTTTTTTGGTTACATAAAAATAGCAAAATATCTATATCTTTCATTTAATGTTCATCCACCTAGCTAAATGACTTGAGTTAAATCTAGATGAACTCCTATACATATAGTGGAGGCAACCTTCAGATTTTCTAGAGTTGGCGCAATTATCGATTCGTCTAGCTGCTAGTTATTTCATGGAAGCTGCGATGTTCAAAACTTTACACCCACCCATTCTTCCTCGCTGACCAAAAACTTTAATTATTTCATTAAATTACTTGTCTTAAACACGTGTGAACTGTGACCATAACCTAGAATTTTTTTAAAAGTCCAAATAGAACTGATTCTATTCTTGGCCGACTACCACGAACAAAACAAAAACCACAACTTTCACTAACGATGACCAATTTCCGTCACCTGCAGAGATTTGAAATCTCAATTAATTTATTCACTTTATCTTACTAATCCCACTGGCCACTACGCAGACACATTCTTCCTCTTACATGAATTCAAACCACATATGTTTTCTTTCTCAGTGTTATTATTCGAAAATTAAATAAACTGATGACATCATATATATATATATATAATTATTTTATTTCATTTATATATCTTGTATACACAAATTTGTATAAAATAATTCAAAAAAAAGGGACAACAATATACGTGCTAATAAAGTACTCCAATAATTTTTGTAAAATTTATTTTGAGAAAATATGGTGTGTTTATTAATTTTTTGTAAAACACTACAAAATCACAAGGGAGTAATATTTTTGAGAAAATATAATAGTTTTATATAATCATGCAATAAATAATTTCTATAAATGGTATGTTTATTATTTATTATAAAAATTATTTTAAAAGTCATTTTTTTATGATTTTTTATTGATTGTCAATGTAAAAATCTTTTTAGACTATCAATACATAATAATCAAACTCAATATTTATTGGTTTTTAATTTTTTTCATCAAAGCTTATTTGAATACAAAAATATGAAATGAAGAAATTATTTTATTAATTTTTTTTGTACACAAGTTTCTCGAAAATACTTCTCCAAAATTCTAAGCTCCGACTAAAAGAAAATACTACGGGCGTGCTGGCAAAATTATATTTTAATTTAGTAGCTGATTTGTTTATCAAATCAACGTTTTTTTAATTGAGAAACAGTAATTAAATAGAACAGGTGATTTGATTTTCTCTTATTTACACGCACATATATTGAAATTCCAAACGATAGATAATCTAGATATCCAATTGGCTATATATGCTATAATTATCTGAAATCTGAAATACTACTATACAACAAACAAACAATTAATACACAGTAATGTCTTTTTCCTAATGATGGAGCCGCCTCCACAATTCCACCTTAGACTCCCCCTCTTAATACTCCAATTAATCTACGCTGCTGATCATAATAAATAAAACTCAATTTTCACGACACTCACTCTTGGAGAATTTTCGTGCTGTTTACGACACCATGGCCACTATATACTGTGTTACAATTTTCTTTCTTTATTTCATACCACCTTAAGATCTTAAATTCTTTAATGGTATCAAAAATATTTTTACAAGTTTCAATTTTTTATTTAATTATAAAACTAATTTTTAATTTAGTTCAAATTCAAATCTCTTCCACAAATTTAATTTAACGCGTATTATCAATTAATTTACACTAATTAAATATATACTGTGTTCCTATATGTTAATGCTATGTATTTATATATATTCCTTTGGACTTTCTTTTCTCTTTCCTCGATTCGGCGTATGTATCCCTTATATTGGCCACGTTAACATTAAGCGTCGCCCCCACCATTTATATTTGCTCTCAATCTTTTTTACCACTTCCATTTTTCTTTTCCAAAACCTCTTCATACACACACCTTCTTTTTCTTTTTTCTTTCTATATATAGTAACAAACAAAATTGGAGTAGGGTTTGATTTCGATGGAGAATTATTCTATGTTGTTCCCTATTTCCAATTCCTCGAGCTACCCAATTTCAACGAGTGGTGTTGGAAGCTCTCAAATCGGCTATAATGGTCAAAGCTCCAATGCGTTTCTTGGTCTAAGGCCTAGTAATGAATTATTAGGTAGTGATGATCATGACAACGGAGGCGAAGGTGGTGGTGATGGAGATGGCAACATGTTAATGTCTCAGATAAGTGGTGGTAGTAATACTAATGTGAGTGATGAGTTAGGTGGTTCCGGAAATAGTAACAATAAAAAGAAAGGAGAGAAGAAGGTTAAAAAGCCTAGATATGCTTTTCAAACTAGGAGCCAGGTTGATATTCTTGATGATGGTTATCGATGGAGGAAGTATGGCCAAAAAGCTGTTAAAAACAACAAATTTCCAAGGTTAGTAGTTTCAACTTTATTTCATGTTGGTGTTGTTTTCTTAGTTTGATTGAAGAAAAGATAAGTTGAAATTCGATAGATACAAAAGACTTTATAATAATTCATACACTTTATTAAATCAATTGAATTAGATTTTCTTAATTGATTTCATGTTGTTGCTGTAGTTTAGTTTTCTCTTTTGCTGCTGCTTCTTCATCTCTAGCTTGTTTAATTTCTTTTTTTCTTTTTTCTTATGGCAGCGACGCCTGCTAAGTTTGACTTGAAAAATTGATACGTGTGTAAATTGTACTAAGTATATATATGACAAGACCCCACCATGGTTCTTATCACTTTGAATTTTGAATTAATTAAGAAGAATAGAAACAAACGAGGTTAATTCTTGTTGAGTGCATACTGGGCAATAATCAATATTTGAAAACACTGTTCTAGTTGCGCAGTTTTGCTTTCATTCAATTGTTTTTGTTTGTTTTGGATCAATATTTTCTAAAGGGGAAATGAAAGTTATTTATTATTTGATCTTCTTTTTGTGCTCTTTGTTGCCGCGGTTTTCTTCTTCATTCCTATATATCATTTTCTCTACCTGTCTTTTCTTCGGTCAAATCAAAAGAAAATGAATAGAAGAAGAACCAAATTAACCTGTGTATGCATCCCTGCGTGCAATCAATCAATCAATATATATATATATATATATATATATATATATATATATATATATATATATATATATATATATATATATATAATAACTCGATAATTGAAAGAGAAATTGTACTTATACATTATGCTTGTATAGTTTTCTGTATAACAAAGAGAGATAGAAGAATAAAAGGATAAAATAAGATGAGTGATGTGATGAAGAAAGATAAAAGTAGCAATATTAAAGAAAATAATGCCATAATAATTCATATAATTCTTCTAATTAATTAAAGGGGTTCATAAGAGATAACTGGATATATGCAAATGCTAAGTTCCTTTAAATTTTCTGGAAACTATTGTTTTTTATTTATAAATCCAGTCCAAAGTCGAATAAACTACATGGTGGATGAAATCATCAACAAATCTATAAACTTTCGTCTGCATATGCAGAATATCTAGACGATGATCTTGTCATAGCAGCATATCTGATTTTCCCCCAACATTAGGATAATTTGTGTTTTTTCATTAATTGCCTCAATCTCTTGCATTCAAAACTGAAACTGAATGATTCCATTATGTATTTCAAGGCTATAGTCTGTAATTCACACGACCTTGTTGGTTGTTCAATGTCAAAAACAAGTTTTGAACTGGAATTATGCTTATGATATTAGTTATTCAATTAATCCAGCGAATTAATTACCAACAAAAATTCTCATTCTTCTTCATCTAGGTAGTTATATTAATTAATATGTAGTGAAATACATGAACTGATTAAACAAATGTGATGATTTACAGGAGCTACTACAGGTGCACGCATCAAGGGTGCAATGTGAAGAAGCAAGTGCAACGGCTAACCAAAGACGAAGGGGTAGTGGTGACCACTTATGAGGGAGTGCACACACACCCAATTGAAAAGACAACAGATAACTTTGAGCACATTTTGAGTCAGATGAAAATATACACTCCCTTTTAAACCTTCTTCTCCACAAACAGTGTACCTCAATTGGGAACTACTTGTAGTACTTTTGTTCCCCCCTTTGATACAAAAATAAAACTGTGTCAATAGAAGTAATTAAGATCTAGTTTATTGCATAAACTCTTCTTAGACAATCTTCTTTCTTTCTTTCCATTTGTTTTTTTTAAAAAAAAATTGGATTATTATTAGGTTATGTAAATTCAGCTGTCAAGTTCAGTACTGCTGAGAATATATACAGGTGAATATCCTTTAACTTATTATTCCTTTTATTGTGGTGGTTATTAATTATTATGTAATTGGAATACAAGCTTGTAGAAAATTTAACTCTGACTATGTGCATTGAGGAGGTTGAGATCAAATTTAAAATCTAAGAAGCTAACTTATTTTTTTACTAAATAAAACAAGTCCTGACGGTGCAGGATCTGATCAATGACAGTGAAAGAATTTCTGTTAAATTCAATGTATATTGGGCACACGTTTGCCTTTATTCATAATTTTCAAAATTATCGACAGTACTATTTTCAGGAAAAAAGCCATAGTACGGTAGCCTAGAAGCCATAGTACGTACTATTTTCAATGCATATTTCACGTATATTATTGACCAAATTCTAGCAGTTGCATAGCAAACCAAATGTACAAAAAAGAGAGTTAGTTTTACAATATATATATGTATATATATGTATGTATAATCGAACTTTTGAAAAATAGTTTGCAATTTTAGAATATGATAATAACGTTTTAAGTCATGCTATATATACCAAAATTATTGGTCTCATGATTCCCTTGTTATTTTATGAACCTTTATTTCTTTCTCAATTATATAGTTTATGTATGCGAAGATTTACCAACACTATCTAATAAACCCAGCTGGATTCAGATTTTCTGTCAGAAATTGAAATTATATTCGTAATATTGTAATTTTAAGAATGATAATTAACTTCTATTATGTTTACTACTGTGTGTTACGTCTATGCGAATACTCATTGCGTTTTTGTTCATATACAGTGAAAAAAAATATTATCATGACTTTAAAAGTTACTAGCATATTCTTTCTAGAAGTTAATTGTTTATGAATCGTTCGAGTTATTGATGTAAAGAATGCAAATACAATAGAACATGCATGTGATCGCAAAGGAAGAAGAAAAAGAAAGAGTATAAAGGGAGATGAAGAGATTCAGCTTTATGCAAAGTTTGAGTTACAAAAGAAATAAAGTAAAAATATAAAAACAACAAATAATAAAACAAAACTATCCTCACATATAAGTGAAATAACAATAATACACATACTATTTAACAATTGATATAATAATCGCGTATCTAATTACTCCTGTCAATCTCATAAATGCCATTTTTTTATAATATGTTACGTATTTGTAACGACAAAGTTGGGAATGTTGCCCATCTGAATGTTGGCCTCGAATGAGATGCCATGTTTGAGAATGTTGCTTGAGCAACAAAAGCAAAGAAAATTTGCATCTCTGCAAAATGTTTTGAAAGGACTTTGCAAGCTTAAGAATGTTCGTGTGTGTCTAGTTTAACGTTTTGAATAATAGATCCACTTCCAATCTGAAACGTGTATATACATAGCTTTTACGTTTTTATATTAATTTGACTCAAAAATTGGAAAGTATGTGCACTTAGGGTGTGTTTAGCCCAGCTTATTTCCAGTTTTTTTTTTCTCCATAAAAGGAGAAGTTGGGTCAAACAATATTTATCCAAAAGTTCCTAAATTTTAAGTAGCTTATCGTATAGTATAAACTTGATAAAGAATAGCTTTTATAAAAAGCTCCATAGAGCAACTTATTGCTGGCTTATGCGGAGCTTCTTATGCCGCGACTCACCTTCAATTCATGCAGTTGGTTGTTTTCCTCATATTTTCTAACAAAACTCTCAATTTGCTTATCATTTTTCTTGTGCTGTGCTTCCTTTGCCAAGACACCTGACTCATGATTGATTGATTTTATTCCCACGAGAATCTTGTCCCTTTTTTTTCTATTTTTTTAATCAAACAAAACCTAAAACAATGATCAAAATACGGTATAAAAAAATCATTATAATAAATTTTTATTATTTTTCTATTAAAGAATATTAATTAAAGAAATTTTTGGAATGTAATAAAATTAAAAACTTTACATACTTGTACTTTAATATTTTTATTATCATTAAATAAGTTTATGTAAATTCAATTAATTTTTCATCATATTTTTTATTTTTAATATAAATATATTCATTTTACTAATATTATTTTTTAAAAATTTATCAAACAACTTTCAGCTTTAAAAAAACTTTAAGATAAAAAACTGAAATTTGACAAATAATTTATATTTATTTTTTAAGCTCTAATTTTTAAATTTAATTTAAAAGTAACTTTTAAACAAAAAAAAATCCGAGTCAGATACACCCTAATTAATAGGTGAATCCAAAGTCCAAACACACGGTTCATCTACACATCATGAGTGGTGAATTTGAATTCTTACACCTGAAAGAATGTAAATCTAACATCGACTATTTCACAAGAGCGTTGTTGATTATTAATGAACTAAAGTAATGTTAAAATTTTGATGATGTGCATGGCGTCGAGAAAATAATATTTGTTTGCTAGATTAAAAAATTTATCTTCTTGTTTAATAGTCCTACATGTTTCTCTATAGCAAAAGATTTTAAAGACTCAACTTGGAGATCGACCATGATCGTGACCATTGATGAGTTTGAAAGATCTTTGAAATCTTGTGAAGAAGAAATTGAAGAAGAGCAACACAAACCCAAGACCAAGCTCTTTGATAGTTGGCTAAGAGCAATAGCCTATTATTAGTTTACAAGGAAGACATCATTTTTTTTTTCCTATTTAACATGCCATGAAATTATAAATCTTATTTCACTAATATTAGAAGTACTCTCATCTAGAAGCATATATAAGCACAGTTTACACCGAATTAATTAAATGGACCGTAGCTAACAAAGTTGTTTCGTGCAAAATGTAATGGGGCTAAACACGAATTAATTAAAATCAAAATCAAGACCAAGACATTACCTTGACGAGGTCCAAGGTACGAAACATACAATCAAATGGACCAAATAACAAAAGACCATATTAACATCCAAATCTTTTTTATCTTTTTCCCTTTCTACCAAACTCTATGTTTGAAAAAAAAAAAAAACCTTGTTATCTAAAGTCACCATTGTTTGAATTCCCAGCAAGCATACACTCCAACCCAAACCTAAACATTGAAGTTACAAGCTAAGTAAAAATAAATGAATATATAGTGGGCTATTCGTCAGCTTCGAACATAAATCCCAGAGATTGATTGGCCATGAGAAGTGAGCATGCATGTTTCTCCTTCATAGATTTTGTTTAGTTGACACTCTCTATCAAAGAATGGCTCCCAATGCAAGCAAGGTTATCAAATAAAGATTTGAATCCCCAATCGTTGAGCAAATTTTTGAATTATATGAATCATAATTTTCTTCCAATTATAAGATTGAGAGAACGTAAAATTACTTCAAATATACCATAGTATTCAATGTAAATTTTTTTAATTAGAAATAGATAAAAGATAACATGACTAGAAGTCTTATAAAATAAAATTGTTAGTTATATTTGAGTTTGTAAAGCCTTTATTTCATAATAATGAAAACGAAACAATTAAATAGTCAAACAGAATACATCCATTGAATGGATGAGTAACAAATAAAATCGTGGAATGATCGAATAACATAAGTTAAAAAGTGTCTTTTCATTTAAACTTAAATATGACTTTTCAAAAATAAGTTCCACGAGAATTGGTGACTGAAAAATTAAAAAATAGAAAAATAACAAATCATGTTATTCGTATCGATGATAATAATTGTACAGATTCAATCACGTATTGTAAAATATAAAATTATTTAAGATTATTCATCTTATGATATAAATTGGTAAGTAACCAAATTATATTGAATCATTAAATTCGAATTGTGAATCGTAAGAGTTTTATAACTATGCTCCCAAATAAAAACCACAACGTTTGTTGAAGGAATTGAATTCCAAATCTCCATGAACAATGCATCTCCAACAATCTGATTTGGCTATTTAATCAAATACAAATAATGTAGAAGAAAATTATATGTAGTTATATTTTATATAGGCCTTAGCTCCATCTCCCATCATCATCCTTACCAAATTTCAGTTTGCAAAATTCTGAGTATTATACTCTTCAGTTTTGCCACTTCTTCCAACCAATGATCACTACCAAAGGTCTAAAGTTATCAACAAATTAAAGCATTATGATCTTCAGAAATATAATAGAATCTATATTAAATTTTCTGCAAAGCTTAGCATTTCCAACCCAAAAAAGCTTTCAAAACGAAGACCCTTCTTCCATCACCAATTTGCTTTCTCAATCCTGATCAACTAAATTAACCATCCCACCGGATCAATTCTACTCTTTCGATGCTACAATGGTCACTCCAACACATACAAGGAAGAGGTTCATGTCATGAAGTAAGTGATAATCATGATTAGAATAAAAAAAATGATAAATCTAATATTCAATTTTATATACTAAGGGGTACAAGAGGTGGTACCCCAACCCTTAACAAAATATTTAAACATGTCAGCCATGTATATACCCGAATACATAAATTATAACACAAACTTTCCAATCCATACACTCTAATCTTCCAAACCCAAATATCAAAAGCAACAATGCCGACAACCCTGTCCCATGTAAGGCCACATCTCTCACTGAACTGATGAGTCCCTATCAAACCCTAAGTCAAATCTCATTGTCAATAAGCTTAAACGCACTTCACCACCACCCAATCCAAGCCACCGTATCACCCACCGCATGAAAAACCATTTCCTGCAAGCGTCTTCATCAAATCACCACTAACTTTGTGCAGTCCTTCACCTCTGTCGTGTGCGTGATTACAATGTTGTCGTTGTGTGGTGGTCGCATTCCACTCTATATGGGTGTTTTGGATCGATGAGGGGAAGGCAATGAAGGAGGGTGGTGGTGGTCTTGGGCTTGGTAGAGGTCCCATGTTGGTTGATGGGGAGCTGGAGGTGTTGCGCAGGGGAGGGAAAGGGGTGTCGACCATCATCTAAAGAAGGGTAGTTTTGTCATTTAGTTATTATTGTGGGATGTAGAAAGCAAAATAGAGGTGCAGGAAGTAATGTCCTATGGTTCGGCATCTCAAGAATGTATGTGGGCTAGTTAAAAAAATATATATGTGGACTTAGCATGTAAGGAGATAGCCCATCAAGTAAGATTAGGTCTAGAATAAGCCCAAATAAAAATAAGTTTAGACCAAGCAATAACGTGTTAAACAATCTAAAGAAAGACGAAAGGTGATTGCTACTTACTTTCTCCTTTTTTAATAATATATTTTTATAATATTGTTTTTCAAAAGGCCTTCTTTCTGGAAATTAAGTTTGGGAAACTAATATTCAGAAGATATTGGAATCGTCGTCCTATACATAGTCGTGTTGGGCTTCAACTTTCGCCATGGAATCGCGAAGTTTGCCGCCTACAATATCTAAAGGAGAACTCAGAGTGATTGACGTTGATTCCATACTGATACGTTTTATATATTAATATACTTAATATACTATCTTAAGACTTGAAGAAAGGATGTTTGTACTAACAAGTTTTTCACCCTATTTGAATAACTAGTATATTATGAAATGTGTTTCCCACCTTATTTTACAAAAATAAGTTCTTTTTCCTATGCTATCGAGTCATTATCATACCGCTATGTTTAGTTCTTATATAGTAGAAATCTTACATTGACTAATAATATGAATAAAATACTATATAAATAAGAAATAACGTTACAAGTTAATTTTATAAAATTAAATTAGATTTAGTATCATTATATATAAAATTCTTAGATGGATAACTCATTTTTAAATTTGTCCCGATTTTTCTTAAACTGATACATACAACAAATTAATTAATAAAATCATAATCTGAAATGAAATTAACACAGTATGTCATGATTGATAGATAACTGAATTTCTTAAACACGTGATCATTAGGGAGTGTTAGAATTTTCTTATGAATTTATGTGAGCTATAATTAATTGTAATATTTTTTTTCAAAAATAGATTAATATTATCATTCATTTGATGATACTTAAATTCATTAATAATGTGATTAATTGTTCACGGATTTAGACACTTAATCAGTATGAAAAATAATATGGATTAATCACTAAGTTTATAATAGGAAGTGACTAATGTTAATAAATAATGAGACTAAATTTTCTTTTTGATCATGACATTCAATTGTGCTCTAGGATTTGTTCTATTAACAATCTTAGAATAGCTTATGATTATGCAAATGAATATTTGACTTCTCGACTTGAAGGATATGTGTAATGCACACAATACTAATACATTTAATCATGTCTTCAATTTCTCTTATAACTTAAACTCAATTGTATGTAGTATAAATTTTATTTGATTTGATGTGTGGGGGACACTACAAATTTGATATTCAATTCCCGCTTTGAAATCTTAATTAGATACTACTATTTGGTTTGTGTAACATCATCTAGAAATAAAAGTAGCTAGGCTTCTGGTTTCTCTCATATATAAACCATTAACACTCAAGAAAGTGGGTCGGATAATAAATTTAATTAACCGATGCCAAATTAAGGAAAAAGTAAACTTTCCTGCTGCCTTGTAACTTGATTAAAAATAGTAGGAGTGACTATATTTGGGAATATGACATATTCAAGTTAAAGTGAAAAACTTTTTGAAGCATATTGTTTACCGCCACATTTATATTTAATATTAGTATATATTCAGTATATGATGATTTTGCTTTAAAAATGAAAGTGGATCCTTATCAGATAAGAACTGTCGGTTCCCACTATTCTGCAAACACTCATATTAGAGAATACAGCGTCTCTGAGTCAAGGAATAAGACCCGGATATTTATTTTATATGATAAATTATATGATGAAGACCGTCTTTTATCATACACTTGATAAATATATAGGAGCTTAATTTTAAAATGAAATGTTTAATATCTAACTAGTGGTTTCATAGACAACTTATTTTAATCAGTTTTCTTAAATATTACATCACATACTTGACACCGGTAACTTATTAAAGTAAACGTTTATCCATAAGACCATAACTAACATATGTATGTATAAAACTTGTGCTTGATGATTGATGAACTAGTCATGTTACATTCGTTATAATATATTAATTAGAAACAATGTGCGGATAGCATAAACTACCTGTAATTTGAGTGAGTCATGACATGGTGAATGATGCCATTTCTATGTGTTAAATATCGTATTTAAATACGTTCACGTACTCAAATAAGTTATTGCTTTTTGATAGATTTGTTGGGGTTGTATTGTATGAGGAAAATCCAGTCTCTCAGTTCCTTAAAATGATAAAATGCCTTTGATATTGCGAGATTTTTTTAACATATGTGGTCAACGAGATTAGAATTCACGATCGTGAATATTTTTTAAAAATCTTGTCTATAAGACTCTAAACTGTGACACTATTATCACATCAACCATCAAATTAACCAAGACAATCAAGCATCAAACTGAAATCTTGAGAGATTGAATCTGTGTAGATAAGTTTATCCCGAAATATTTTTACAAAATAAAAATAAGAAGAAGAAAAAGATTATTTTTTTAAGTTAAAATTAGTTTATACATAAGTTAAAAATTAATCATCTTAAAGAAGTTATACATAAAAGCTTCTATAAATTAGCTTGATTTTAGATAGTCGACTCATCATCTAGGTCATCAAAAGAGTTACACAAGTTTCATGACTTCTTCATGTTTATATTTGATATCAAAGCAATAAAGTATAGGACTTTGATATCAATTGTTAGAAATAATAACACATGAAAACATAAATTAAGAGGAAGTGAATTGGTTTCAAATCGATTTTAGACCCAAATGAAAAATTTTCGCAATTAGCTTCCTTAATTTAATTCAGTTGAATCAAGGGATTTATGTGTATTACAAATACCTTTTGATTTCTTAAACACAATTAAAGATTTACGCAATGATACCAAACAAATATAAAAAAAAACCAAAATTAAGAAACTTAAGCAAGAAGAAATTACAAGATAAGGGTTAGAGATCGAAAAGATACAAACTAATGGTTTGATTTCAAAGAAATTTATATTCAAGTTATCCACAGTAATCTTATTTGGATATTTGCACTATATTTTGACAACCAAACCTACATGCACATGCAATCTCATATACAACAACCCTTGAAAAACTATCAAAAATTACAAACTTACATGTAAAAACCCATTATATGAACACAATTCAGTAACACACTTAATATATACAAAATTTAATCACAAATTAAGGAAATATTTCACATGAGTGAAAGATTTAAAAATTAAAAAATACTTATCATGCAATACCAATTTCTCTTCATGATTCCATGCAAAGATTCATTGATTCTCAATATAAAAAGAAGTTTATCATCATAATAGGATCAAAAGGATGATAACACTCAAAGTTTCTAAGATTCTCTCAATTAATGAAAAACACAATAAAAATATGAGAATGTGTCACACATGAGCTCCTTTGAAAAATTCATTTTATAGCATCAGAACAAATATATAAAAGCTAATTTTAACTTATGTAAGTCAATTTGTATAAACTTATTTGTTAGAAAAACTATTTTTTAAAATAAATTAAACAATTTTATGTTTTTGATGTATTTGTTTAAATTATTTTTATTAAAAATATAATATTCTGCTTATTTTAAATAATAAATCTGCTTATGAAAAAAATTAATTTCTGAAAAAACTTTTTTTTTTAATTTTAAATAAACTGGTCCTATATCATGTTTTTCTTATATATTTTATTTTTCTAGAATTGCATCCGGAAAAGTTTATTCAAATGACCTATACATGTATAGGTCTTTGGCGATAAACACAAGAACTGAGATTTTGGATACTGCATTCATTCTACAAGTATAACTACATTTGCATTCTTGCAGAGCTCGCGAAAGCCCTAACACATGCAACTGCCAAGAAAAGCTTTCTAGATGTTTCTGAAAAAGCTAAGCGGTGCCCATTTTGGCTTCTTCCTTTAAAACTTAAATCTGTGTTTGAAGTTTGAACGCAAAAGCTAGAAATCTGAAGTTGATTCAATGTGAAACAATCTTGAAAGAATCCACTAGCACCCCTTGGCCCTTACCTATAGGATCTGGAGGTGTTTGTTTTAACGGAATTGTACTGAATTTCCAGAAATATAGAGATGGAAATATTTTTTATTTTATTTTGTTAGAATGTAATAAAATAATATTACTAGATATAATTCATTACGAGGAATTTATACTACACATATTTCTTCATCTTCATATTTTCATGTAAAAGGAGGAGAATCTTATATTTTTAAAAAAATCATTTTTCTCTTATTCTCTTATTTATTATTTTTGTTTTCAAATTAAAATAAATTTAAAAATATTCCTAGAAATTAAAAGTAATTACCAAACATCTTTGATGATGGAAATAACATTCACAATAATAATATTTCCATCAATATTATTTTCCGAAATATAATCAAATCCATCAAATAAATGCTCCCTAATAGTTATATCCAATTTAAAAATTAATATTACTTGATCTTGTACATTTATGATAAATTATTAATATTTAAAATATTTGTAATTTATTTTTATAAATTATTAAAATAAGGCTTAATACTTAATTTGCTTCTCTATTCGATTTAATATGATATTTTAATTTTTTTAATTAGATCTTACAATTTTAAAAAAATACATCAATCAATTTAATCCTTTGCGTAAAATTGGAATAATGCCGTCAAGCTACAAGTGCTCGGAGTTTTAAAATACCAATTGTGGTGGTTTTTAATCTTTCTATATTTTTTTATGTTTTTAAATTAAAAAAATAATAAAATAAATAAGATTAAATAACTGATGGGATAGCCATCAGGGTCAACTTTTCAAATTAAAAAACATAAAAACTTGATGGCAACTTCTTCAGATGAGATTATATTCTCATGTTTGTTATATATATATATATATATATATATATATATATATATATATATATATATATATATATATATATATATATATATATATATATATATATATATAATATAATTCATTTTAAGATTTCATATTACACATTTTTTTCATCTTTTTATTCTCATAAAGGATGGCATTCTCAGAAATTATAAATATTTATCAAATATTTTTTATTAAAATAACATTTTTAATAATAATATTCCCTAAAATATTATTTCTTAAAATATAATCATGAAACCAACGTTCACTTAGAGATAATTTCGGGAGTGGTCGGCGATGCAGTATTTTTCCACTTCCCCGCGTTAAAATCCACCAAGATAATGCTTGCTTACACATATTGTTTAAAGTTTATTGGTAATCATAGAAAGTGGGTTATGTAAAATTAATTAGAGAAACAAGTCAACAACTCAATTTATTGTGCAGCCTCTTAAGAAATAAAAACAACTAGCAAAAGGCCAAAGTAAGTGGATAAAATATAGTTAGAGAGAAGGTGAGTGAAAAATAAATGATATACTTGGATAAATTTATACTTAAACATTCTTCTTAATATTATTTTAACTTTTTTTCCTCAATGATTGATCATATTGTGCTTTTTATATTGCATCTAGTTTATGCGGGTATATTTAACTGCATTATACAGTGGTAGGTTTTGAGCATATGCGCTTAGATATTTATTTTATAAGTGTACACGGGGAGTCAAGCTCGAATATCGGTGGAGTATATATTTATTTTATAAGAGAATAAGTATATTTTTTTATTTAAAAGGATATTTATTATAAGAAAATAAAATAATATTTTTCCTAATTATACAATCCATGAGAGAGACTGAGATTAAGGATCTAATTTTCACCTTTATAAGAGGATTTATCACAATCATGCAAACTAACTTCAATTTAATCTATAATATTTTCTCTTACCTCTATATTTTACTAAAGTGAGCACTAGAATGTTTTTGGAGGTACCCCTCACTGTCCGATCATGGAAGAACATCACCGTGAGGAGGTTTTCTCAAATTTTGTAAAAAATTATAAATAAATTAAAATAAAAGAAATGTGAGTTCTTTGTGGAGATATTTTATGCAACGGACATAATCTTGTTTTAGTTCTTATTTCAACTGACATAATATTATTTATTTGATTTTAAAAAAAATTGGAGTACAAGAGCTCACTTCAAATATATAAAAATTAAAAGAAGAAAGGAACAAAAACATGGGAGACTAAACTAAAATCCATGACAAACTGCATAAACCCCTAAATAGGAAGAGTATTCATCTTACATACAAACTCTTCCTTAAAAAAAAGAGAAACTAAATCCCACCAAGTACAGTCAACCTTTGAGATTGTGCCAAAGTTAACTAATTTATCTGCAACTGTTTCCTTCTCTATAGACATGACAGTAAATAAAACTAAAACCTTTACAAAGAGTTAATGCATTAATTTCCCGAGACTTCTAATCTTGCAAGGAACCATATTGTGATTCTTGATGGCCAAAATAGTTAATTGGGACTCACCCTCCAGCCACAAATTTGTCCAACCTTTGTTGCTAACAATTTTCAGAGCAAGCATAACAGCGAAATAGGGGGAAAAAAAGAAGCTTATTGAATACCGAAGTAGATCAAAAAGCATCCAAGAATGGCGCCACTAGAGTCATGAAAAATCCTTTCGCTGCCTGCGTGACCAGGTGAGCCATCCGTGTTACACTTAATAGTGCCACAGTTAGGAGGAATCCAACAAACTCTAATGGGAATTTTTATTTTATTTTGGAGATGCCAAAGTCTTTAAGGATTTGAGATTCTTTCATGGAATGAGCCATTTGACCTTTTAACAAATTACTTGAAATAGTTGTAGGCATTTAGCTGAAGTAACTAAAGAGAAAGTCGTTCTCAAGCTGACAATAGCATTTTTAAAACGCGCCTTTGATTTCTACAAAACCGGATTACCCGATTATTAGTAATTGCAGCAAGGATTACATCATGAAGTTGGCTACTCCATCATCCCCTTTTTATAACATAAAAGATGGAAGAGGTAGATCGCAGGTCCAAAGTAGATTGTAGAGTATTATGAAGCCAATTCCAAATAGCACCAAAAAGCTACATTGAAGGAATGAGTGATCTTACAACTCATAATTGTAGTTATGCAACCTCGAGTATGAAGATTTTCATCTGTCGACATCTTATGATGAAAAAGTCGTCAGATCAAGAAGGATTTAGAAGGAGGAATAGATTGCCCTAATTCAAAGCAGGACCTAGTGGGGAAAAAACTAAGTCGCTTTTTTCAAAGAGAAATCACCATCTTCTTCAGGAAGCCAAATTGGGAGATTTTTTGTTCCTTCCTGAATGCAATTTTTTTGAACAATATTAGCTAAGTTAGGCATCTTTTGAAGAATGAAAGGTAGAATATTCCAAGTGTTATTTTCCCAAAAATGATACACAAAAGCTTGGAGACTATCAGTAAGAGATAAATGCAGGTTTCTAACTTCAGCAATAGATTTGTTCGAGAAATTGACTTTGCTGCATGAGCCAATCAACCAACCCGTGTCTGAGAAGACATGCATGATATAAGTGGTGTTTAATAGCTAGCCACAAAGATGATTTTTTTGTAGTAAGAAATCAGGCTATTAGATATGACGAACCTAGCACGAAGAAATGCAACCCATTGGTCCTTAGAGTGGACAAAGTTTCAACATAGCTTGAGAGTGGCAGCTTCATTGATAGCCACAGTTGATTTAAGCCCAAGTCCTCCCTAGAGAGTTGGAAAGAAAACTTTTTTATAGGCAACATTGACAATTTTGCGGGTGTGAATGCCCTAGACCAATGCTTTGGGCCAAGCATATATGCGGAAACTATTGAGGATCATCCCATTTATCACCTAGTTAATCAGTTGAACCCTTTCCATTATAGACAGAAGAGATCCCTTCAAGGAAGCAAGCTTATGTTTAATTTTGTCCGCTACTGGTTTCAACAGAGAAGCTTAGATTTATTTGAATTTGACTTGATATAAACTCAATAATATTTGAGAGAGAATCAACATGATCCAATTTGTTAATATAGGATGCACTTGTTTTGCTAAATTTCATATTGTAAAACACAAAAATATTTATCTATTTTTTATTTTAAATTATAGTTAATGGATAACACAAAATAAGAGAAATAGAACTCAACAAAAAATTAATATTTTGTAACTTTTTCTAAGTTACATGACAACTTTTTTGTCTATCCCTCAAAATACTCACAAACAAAAAAAGTTCCCATTTTCTTTCCCAATTCCCACTCTCTCGCTCCCCACGTCTCTCTCTCCATTATCTTTTTTTTTTTTTTTTCTCTTTTCAAGATCGAATGGGTATTCCAAAAAATTGAATTGTTTTAATTTTGTTTTACTGCGTGCATTTCTTTCCAAATGATAGTTATTGATTTTCTTCAAACCAATTTGTTTTTTTTTAAGAATACAAAGGAGAAAACAAAACAATTAAAAGCAAAGTAACACTAATTTAGCCTAGGAAATTATACTCCTGCAACACTGACAAAGAGGAGCAAGGACTTTGCAAATATTTGCAAGGTGTCCTCCATAGCCTCACCTATCTTGACCGTCAAATCTACACAGTGGTTTCTTTGCGCAATGATTATATATAAAAATTTTAATAATTATTATTTTAATATTATATAGGATACTATAGTAATTTTGATATTATTGTATTTGTGTTGTGTACTGTTCATCAAAAAAATGCACATAACAAAAAGTTGTTTTAAACTTTAAACATTTTTCATGTCTTGGTTTCTTTGTTTTGTACTCTTTTTTTTGAATCCGAGTATTTTTTATCGAGAGTCAATGATTAATCTCTTAAGATACGGAGATCCAAGAAATTTATCTCTCCCAAAATATATACCATGCTTACAAGGGATAATGTTTTCCGTGAATTATGTCCCACCATGTTCATTTTTTATTTTGTACATTGATGTGTTTCAAACACGCTCATAATATATCAATCTTAATATTATATAAAATTAATAATAAAATTAAAGAATTGTAAAATTAAAACAATTTAGTTAACCTTAAAGTCCTTATAAATTTTTTTAAATCTTTTTGTTCTATACTAAATTTTTCGTTTCATTCTTGTCATATGATAATCTTTTTGCATGTGATCTATGCCCTCAGTTTGTAAGTGTTAAATGATATTACTAATGGAGGTCCAACTCAATGTTGCCTTGTCTAATGACTCATAATGTTTTTCCAAGTAAACAAATAGGGGTAGAAACTAAACTCAAATAAATTATAGGGAGAAAAAAGGGAAAATAAACATTCCAAGGAAAAAAAATAGAGAAAAAATATACGAGGATTAACTTATTTTAACAGATGAGATTTAGTGTAAGTGTTAAGACTTACATCTGGTGTAAATAGATCCTATAATGCAAAAAAAAATATTTTCTTACAAATTTTAAGATTAATACTTTTTTTTCAAAATTAAAGAAAGATAGAATCATGAGTGCAATGTTAAACAATGGAAATTGAAACTTTTGGATAAAGACAAACCATAGGGGAAGATAATTTGTATTAAAAAAAGGATAATGCAGTCTTTTTATATATTATTAGATTTAACTACGAAGCGCTACAAGTTTAAAGAATAATGTTAGGAGAAAATCTTCACCTCATTAGAGGCAATCTACTCCCAAGAACCCCTTCCCAACTTCACTTGATAATAGAAGGCTTGAAAATATTAAGGATTTCGTGACAAAATCAATTAAATACATTAACCTAGAAGAAGAAATCAAAGCAGGATAGGAACAAAATATCACAAAGTGATGAAGCATGGGATCTAGAACAAAATTTGTTGATAACATTCAAGCACAAATCACGGGATTCACCCATAGACATTTCACACCCTTCATCACTTAAGAATAACTATCATATATAGACTATGAGAGAATAGTTAAAATAGGCCATAAAAAGACCTTGGGTATACTCTCTAGTTTCTACACTCTTGACCTCATCTTGTAGATACTAACTTGAGCGACGAAATGCTATAGGTAGATCATCAAAGTTCAGCTCGTGTAGACCAAAAGGATATTTCATCCAAATATTTCTCCCTCTTTGGACTGGTTCTAAATAAGAAAAATAGTCAATATTTTTTTTTTCAATTATTTAAAATCTACCTTAAGTTATGCAAAATTCGTTGCAAATGTAAACGAGTTCATTTTAAACACCCGTGATAAAGCATCAAGAATATTGTATACGCTAAAGCCATAAACAAGATGTTTATTTTATAAATGAAACAAACATTATTTAATTAGTGTCTCAATTGTTATTGTTAAACTAAATCGATAGCTTAACAAAATACATAAGTGATTTAATAGGTGACAACATTTTACGGTGAAGTCCACCAAAAAAGACAATTTACGGTGAAGTCAAGTTAATTTTAAAATTAAAGTCAACTGGGTCACAACATACTGCTTGGGGAAATTTATTTACTCTTTTTTTTTTCAGATTCGGTAAATTCAATTTATTTAGTATACAGCCCACTCCGGCATTTGTCTTTTTCCTTCCAACTATCACTTGTTTATTTCTATTTTTAGAGTAGGCATATACCATTTGTCTTTTTGGAAACTAAAAATAATTAGCATTTATTTATCATATAGTTACACACACACACAAGACTTGTATATTATGAAATTGCTTTATTACAATTCCATTTGCAATATTTATTTTCGGTAAAGAAACTTTCAAAGAGATTACATAAGAAGAAAGTGGGGAATCAACATTTATTCGTTATCTTAAACCAGCACCAAAATCAAAAGGTATACCAATTAACCAATCCAAGAGTATGCACTAATCATTTCAGATGAGAGGAGACATTGGTGTTCAATTAAGCTTAACGTGAGTGAGTCTATTCAAGTCCAATTCTATATAATTTTTTTAATATTATGTTTAATTTTTATAAATAAATAAAAAATTCCAATTCTACCTTACACACAACTCAAAGTAGTAACAATAACTCACAACTGGCTTAGCTGCCACGCAGTCACTCTCTATGTCTCTTTTGTCGTTCATACTTTTTCATTTGTTACTGTTGTTAATTATCTGGAAAGTTGCATGCACAGTCCAAAGTTGCAGTCACTTTCTCCACCTTACTATTTCCATTTGCCCACAACCACTATTCATCCTAGATGCATTCTTTTGAGGAGTGTTAACTCATTCTAAAATTATTGATTAAAAATATAAAATTACAAGTAGAATTTACAAAATAAAAGTGAGATTTATTAAATTTATATTTTTAATAAATTCCTTTAAAAAATAAATTTTAATAAATAATAAAAATATTTTTAAAAGAATATATAAAGAAATATATTTTTAAAGTTTATATTTCTATCATTGTAAAATAAATATTGTATAAAAGTCTACGTGATTTAAATTTAAGGAATTCTTGAGGTCTTTAGACTCTTTGAAAAGAAATGGTAGGTATTTAGATTCAATGCTTATAAAAATACTTATAAATTATTTTGATCAATAAAATTTTCATATTCATATTGACAATGCATTCAAATTCATATTTTATAAGACGGATAAATAAAAACAAGTTTATCTTTATCTTTATGCAATATAAAATTTTGATCGAATTATTTATTTAAACTTAAACTTGACCTGTATATGACCCTAAATATATGGGACAAGAGGGTCAATCCAATATTTTAACATAATATATCAATATAAACATTATTTATAGGTAAATCGTAGAATAAAAGAAATATAAACTTAAATTAAGGTATATTTTATAATAAATAATATCATTATGAATACAATATCAGGTTAAACAAAATATATAATTGTTCAAAAAAAATATACCTTTTAAAAATTGAAACAACTCAATATAATTTGAATTCATCCTAAAAAATTTACCGAATCTATTTTTTTTATTGACCATAATATTGATATAAAAAAATTATCATTGTAAATAAGTTGTGATTAATTTCGGTTAGGAATCATAAGCGCACAGGCTAAAAGTGGGAATTCTCTTTAATTTTAAAACTCAAAATCATTCAAATTAACTTAAACATCCTTTATTACCATCTATACTCCTATTTCTATCATTACTTTAACCAAGAATGACCTAAAAAAAAGGAAGTCAAAATGAAAGCAGAGGGGAACTTGCTGCCGGTAAGAAAAAACAGGGTAAAAAACAAAAGGAAAAAGAAAAAGAAAAGTGTTTTGCATAATTTTTTTTTGTTGAGTAAAGGTAATTGGTTCCTATTGATTCAGTTTCTGCCTCTTACTCCACATCTAGAGCTCAATGAATTATTAGTTGGTGACCTACTTTTTTACTCGAACAAGTTCTTTCTCCTCTCAGAGAGAAACATCAAAATGGGGCTTGCACCTTCTATGCCCATTTTCTTGGAGGCTTTATCCGCAGCTATCAGAATTTAAGAGATTCAAGATTAGTACATAACTATGTGTGTTAGGTGAAGCTTCTTTCTTATTTTATCATTATTATTTTTTTATGTGAAAGACTTGTGTTTTCTTTTTTTTTTTTGTTCTCTTACAGAAAACAACAAAAGTTCTTGAATTGACATTAATTTCTTTTCAACCCCTTTGAGGGCCAAGTTGCTTTGAGGGGATGAGGTGACGTTCATGTCTATAATCTTTCAGGATATCTTCCAATATCCATTTCTTTTTTATTTATTTTCTTTCAATTTTGATGCAATCTTCTTTAAAAATTGATGCATTTATTATTTTGGCTTCCTCTCAGAACCCAATTCTGATTTCCCTCTTGTGTGTTGAATTGATTGATCTCCCCTTTATCCTGTTTTTTGGTTCCCAACAAGTCAAAGTCTTCTTCAGCTTCTTTGTGGTGAAAAACAACACAAAGGGGATTCAATTTCAAATTCAAGTTCTGATTCCTGTGTTGAGTGCCTTACACAGGTTTAGGTTTGGCTTTGGCATCTTAAAAGGGACATAAAGCAAACCATAGTTTTGTTGGTTGGTTATGGATTGGGATGGGAAAGAGTTTGCTTGGGATCCACGTGGGTTGGAGCTGGCTAATGGTGAAGGCCAGAAGAGTGAAGCAGCTTCAGTGGATTTGAGGCTTGGTGAGGAAAAAACAGCCCCAGATGTTGTTGCTAAGGACACAAAAGACTCAAAAACCGTGTCATCGCCATCCGGGTCGTCGAAAAGATCCCGCCTTCAGAATGGATTACAGAACATGTGTTGTTCTGTTGATGGATGCAATTCTGATCTCAGTGATTGCAGAGAGTATCATAGGCGCCATAGGGTCTGCGAAAAGCACTCCAAAACCCCGGTTGTGATGGTGGGGGGGAAACAACAGAGGTTCTGCCAGCAATGCAGCAGGTAGGGATTGGAGTTTGGTTATGTGTGTGTTGGAGATTTGGGGATTGGAATTTGTTCCATTCTGTTGTTTGGTTAGATACTTGATGTGTTTTGTGACATGGGCGGTGCCAATTGTTGTTGTTGTTGTGTAGGTTTCATTCGCTTGGGGAGTTTGATGAGGTTAAGAGGAGTTGTAGGAAACGGCTTGACGGGCATAACAGGCGCCGGAGGAAACCTCAGCCACCCTCTCTTTTCATGGCTGCTGAGAAGTTCATGTACAATTACAAAGGTAGGTTTGTGTCAAGATAGTTTTTTTTTTTTTTTTTGTCTATTATTGTTAAATTGGATCTCAATTGTGTGAAAAGATAACCCCCAATTGGAAAGAAACAAGTAAACCCTGTCACCAAACAATGCCCCCTTTATAGTTTTAAGCTTGCTAGTGATATGAAGCTGTGTGAATTAGAATTAGAACTTTGCTTAAGATTATTTCAAATTTTTATAGTAAATTGAATTCTAAGCCAAGATTAGAATTAGCCATAACTATTTGGATTGATGTCATGATAAAGCTGAGTGATTATCTATCTTGACTTTTACTAGAAACTTAGTGTTGGAATATGAATTTAGGTTATACATGCTTCCCATTTGGTTCAATTGTACATTCTGTCTGTTGAAGGGAAAAAAAGATATGTAGAAGAGGATTTCTATTTCTCAAAACTTTTGATATAAGAGTAGAGACATTTGTTTATACAATAGTTGGGGTGACCGTTAGGCTACCAATCTAATGCTTCCATAGCAATATTCAATGCTTTGAGCTACTTTCAAAAATTAAATGCTAAGTGCATGACATTTCATAAAACAAGAAGTGACTCTTAATTCTATATGCATGACTAGTAAATACAAAATGCTAATTAGTTCCTCAAAGGCATTAGTTAAGGAATTAAAAGTAGAAATGCACTATGAGAAAGTGTAACATTTAATGTTACAATGTACTATCCCACTATGACTTCCAATAAAAATCTTTTATTTATTGATGAGTAATGTTTATTCTCCAAATTTTCTTACAAATCCTCATAATACTTTATAAAGAAGGTATTAACTGAAACAGTGAATGCATTTAATGTATTCGAAGCATAAAAAACATTCAATACTTGCCATGCAAAGCAAGTAAGAGGATTGGTTGGAGAATGTTGTAGGAAGATTTAGAATTGGACCAAACTTAGATGCAGTTTCGTAGGTGCTTTTGGTGTTGTTCTGCAGTTAGAATTGAAGTTTCACTCTGGTAATTTGCATAATAAAGGTTTGCATTAAAAGTCAACATATTATGAAGGTGAAACTCTAATTTTGACTGGATTTTTTGTTTACAACGGTAGCACTGAGGTTAGAATCTAAGACCTCATACAAACTATCTAAAGTCCGTGCCACTAGGCAAACCCTAGTGGGTTACCAAAAGAATCTATTGAATTGCATTTAAATTTTGACCTTCAGAATTATTATTTATTGATTCCTTAGGGTTCTATGAATATTTGTTAACTAGACCTTTAATTAAATTATGAGTAATATTATATTTTCCTACAAATCCCCCTACTATCTGGTAAAGAAAGGATTAAATGAAAAAGTAAATGCATTTAATGTCTTTCTTGAAAATATAAAATGCATTCAATACATACCATAGAAGGGAAGTAGCAGGTTGTTGTTGAAGGATTTAAAATTATTCTTAAATTATTGGTTTTAGACTGATGTTAAAGATACAAAAGTGAATTTTTTAGGGGAAAATAAAACATTTATTACATTTGAAATACCTAAACATAAGTCATTTATTTCCTTTCTTTCCCAGTAACAACTGCCTATTTTTGTATCTTTAGCATCAACCCTATGGGCTGATGAGGGCTAATATTAACAAATCTGCTAAAATAGTCTAACAGTCTTTGCTAATAGTTACTGCTAAAATCTATTTTTTCTTATCATTATTTCTTGTCTTCCACAGTGATTAATATGCACTTTTGCACTTCCTTTCTACAATTTAGGACCTAGAATCCTACACTTTGGTAGCCCTGAGGCTTATGCCAACCCTATTATGAGAGACATGTGGCCTGCTGCTGCCAAAACTGGAGCTGAATCTGGTCATGATTCTCCTCGACTTTTATACAGAATTGACAAGCATAAGCAAGATAAGGGACATCCTCTTTGGCAAGAAAATGACCCTAAAGTAGGCAGTGGTGATGAAGCAATGCCGGGAACTCCCATTTGTCAGCCTATTCATGGCACCATCGCCCCATCAATGGGTGGAAAGAGCAACCGAAAGCTCTCTACAGATGCAAAACCTGGATCCTTTGACTCAGGTTGTGCTCTCTATCTTCTGTCAACACTTCAATCACAAAGTCCAGAGTTGAGTATGGTGCAATCTAGCATCACCTGCCCTGTGCAATCTCCATCAGGATCTGTGCATTTTGATGCTGTGAATGAGTATGCATGCTCAGAAACGGAAAGAGATAAGCCTAGTGGTCAAGTATTGGTTTTCGATGCAAAAACAACCAACCTTCATTACAACGGAATGCTGCAAATGGATCTCGATGGATTTGTTGAAAATGAGGACCCACTAGCACTTCCTTTCTTGTGGGAGTAGGTAGCTAACTAAGTGGTTATGTCTTTGTTGGGAAATTATGGATTCAAAACCTTGTGTGTGTACTGTGTACTCCAATGATTAAAGCTTAAACTTGTTGAAGCTTTCAATAAGGGTCCTTTGTTGCTGTCAATCTTGTTGTGGTAGCACAATTGATTATGCTGCGGAGGATGAAATGGATTGTATGCGAACTATGTTCTTTCAGTTGTCATGAGATCAGTTTGAACAGTTCAGAAGTTATTTTCTTTGATGAAAGATTTTTAATTTCATTGAGATTTTGCTTCATGATTAGATAAATTACCCATGATAGATAATCCCACCTAATAAGACAAGGCTTGATTGTTTTTATTTTGATTGAGCCTATCATTTTAATCAACAATTTGAACTTGAGCAGATAGAAGTGTATATTAGTTTAAGTCGATTTATTAATTAGTGTTTGACTTAAGCAAGATGGTTATTACCTACCTTTGATATATTAAAACACAATAAAGAGGTTTTGGGAGTGGGGATAATTGAAATGTTACAAATTGCGTGCTTAAGATAGAAGAGACTAGAGAAGCAGCATGAAATCCACGAGGAAATGAAATATCTAGACCTTCATACTATGCATTAATTGCTTGGATATTATTGACCAAAGAAGTAATATGCACGAAAAAATCAACCAAGTTGAAGTAGGGTCAACACCTTTTTTTGTGTTGGGTGGATGAAAGGTGGCAAATGGTGTCCACTTTTAGAAAGAAATCAGAACCAGATGGCCATTCAAATAGCCTTTGTCTCCTTAACATGATGGAGTTTGAAGAAAAGTTAGTGGTAACACTGTATGTCCAATAACAGTGGTGTTTTGAATTCACAAAATAATTCCAGCTCTTTTATCTCCTCTGAAGTGCCTTTGAATCATCCCTCACTATTCTTTAAAGTCACTCTAAATATATTCACAGCATGTCTTAATTTTTCCTTGATGAGTCTGGAAAACAGGATGCTGCAAGCTAGGACAAGGACCAACAGCTAGAAAATGGATGATTTGACATATTTCACTCTCATGCCTGTCTGAATTGTAATGTTTCATTTTGCTTTATATATGTGGCCAGCAATCATTGTTGCTGGGAGCAGGATCTGCATTGGCTATTGTAGCTTCCAGCAATACAGGTTATAATTAATGAGTAGTTGTCTAAGAGAGAGAAAAAATATCATTATTAACTGTAACACCAAAATTATTTTATAGTTTACTTTTTAAAAAATATATTTTATAGTCTTTGGTTGTTTGCTTCAAGATTAGATGGCTGAAGGTGATTAGATTAGTTCGAATCGAATTGTTAAATTTCTTATAAAAAATACTAAAATGTTCCAAACCAAGTAACATTGATCAGTTTTAATTAAAATATTCATTATACTCGAAACAATCCGACTCGTGATCAATCTTAATTTCCAAGAATATAAATTATTCACATTTATTATTTTACTTATTCTCACGGTGAAAGATATCTTACATTTTTATGAAAATAGAAATTATTTCTACGATTACTTATCTGCACTCCGATTTTCCATATATTTTTCCACTTTTATTTTACAATTTCTTAAAAACTCATGGAAATAGAACTCATTTTCTATATTAACTATTTATCTTTACTTTATTCTTCCACGTTTTTTTTCAATTTTTTAATTAAATAAATTTTATTTTTTAAAATTACTAAATGTCAATCAAATATATTTATGAAAATAATATTTTCAAACATAATATTTCTAGAAATGTGATTTCTAAAAATGTATGAGTGCTAATAATATATTATTTAACATATTTTATCAATGGTTATAATTTATTGAAAATTATAAATTATGTGAGTCTTATAAAGTAAAAATTAAGACCCACAAAATATGTTTTTTTTAATAAATTTCAATCGATAATAAAATATGTTTAAAAGAATATATTAAAACAAATAGTGTAATATTAGTTTCAAGATTTAATATTTTATTAAGAAATACTAGATACAGACTCCTTCTCCTAACTTGCAGTATTGTTAAGTCACTCTAATGTTTCAAGGTATAATTTTTTTTTATCGATTTTTTATTGGTTAAAATTTATTGAAAAATATAAATTTGTGAGTCCTATTTTTTACTTAATGAGTGTCTCTCTTGTGAAAAAGAGTTAACGAGTTTCTCTACTAATTTTATAATTTTTAATTAATTAATATATATTAAAAAAACTAACACTTACTTTTAAAATTATTACGAAAGAAGAGAATAACCATTGTCATTTGCTTCTATTATGTCGTGGCTAAAATACGAAAGACTAGTTGTCTTTATCTATTTGTTTCTTTCTTTCTTTCTTTGGAACAATGTTAGTTAGGTTCTCTATTCAGGGGGTAAGAGTGACCACAAAAAGGGAAATAATGATTAAAGTGTCCTATATATTTTTTTTTTTTCAAATTTCAATCAATTTGGTCAAATTAACAGTTGTTATTAACTTATGTCAACTTTTTTATATAGATTGACATAGACTTATCCTTCGTTTACGACCTCACAATAGTCAATACTAAGAGAGAAACAAGAAACCGATAAAAAAAAAATTACAGTTTTTCTTTTCGATAATTAAAACTTTTTTTTTTAATATCAGGATTAACACTGTTTAATTATATGTAGATAGGGGGCGAAACTAGCCTATTTTACTTGGGAAGATAGAGAGAAATATTCACTTTTTAAGTAATCGAATTAACTATATATAATAATCACGTGCACTGTAAATTTTAAAATCCCCGTCAATTACAATGATCCTTTGGAACATTTTTTTAAAATGACCTACTACAATTCTTAACATTGTTAAAATTTGTGCTTCTAATAATTAATTTTATGAAAAAATATCCTATGCATTTGAAAATAACAGATAATTAAAACCGATCAAATTTAATGTTTACGTAAAAATATAATGCCCTCGAATTAATAATTATCATATTATTTAATAAATTCAACATGCCATATAATTATTGATATAATCAAACCATTAACTAATGAGTGCAACATTAAAATTAAACTAAAACACAGTCCTGTTCCGACAATAAAGTCACAATAAGTATAGATTAGAACGTATGAATAATTGAAAGCATATTCCCATTCCTATTTGGTCATATTCAAAAAGTCAAGACCTATCCAATTAGAGCTAGATAAAATCTCCATGTCCTTCTCATGTCCAAATGACGCATTTTTTAATCCTAGACGTAAACAAATCGGTTACATAATTGCATACTCCCTTTGTCTCATTATAACAACATTTCAACTCATTCACCTCCCTTAAAAAAATTAATTTAATTACTTACATTCATTAAAAAAATAATTAATTTAATTATTTATATTATATATGTTAATTATTTGTATTATCATTTTAAAATTATTTTTTTATCTCTCTATTCACTTAATTGTTTATCATTAATGTTTGAAAAAATAATAATTAATGCCTTTAGAAATTAAAAAAGTATCTTATAAAAAAAACAATTTTTAAAAAGAAAAATCTTATCATTAGATCCAGAGAAAATACATTTTGTAAGCGGGTTTACTAAAGCCTCCATGCCACGGAGGTTGAACAATTTATCAAGACGTGAACCAACAATAGAAAAAAATTAAGACCACCAACTTAATGATGTTAAGTATGGGACACAACCTAACCCACTCATAAAACAGCATGCAAGGATAAAGGATGGTCAAAGATAGGGAAATTACAACCACAAAAAGATTGGGAAAAAAAAGTTATAAAAATACATTATGGGTAGGTTTGAAACAAATGTAAATGATAAAAATGAACTCAACACATCACAGGATATATATATATAAACAAATCCATGCCAAGGGGTCGTAACTCACGTGGTAAAATGGTGGGAATTGTGATCTCCAACTCAGCCTATTTTCCTTTCCTTAGGTCCTTGTATTGCATAAATCAATTCTCAAATCCTAACACTATTCCTAACCCATAAGCCAATAAATAATAACCATAAGCCCTAAACCCATTACATAAGTCAACAAGTCTATTTACAATTCATCACCATCTACTGACTTTTCTCCAAAATTCAGTAGAATCCTTGAATTTTATGGGGAGGTTGATCACTTTCCATTTGAGCCCACAAATAAAAAATTTTCTTTTCAAAATAGTTACTTTGAAGAAAAAATTAAATAGAATGAAGACATCTCAAGAATCATAAAGGTTAAACTCTGTTATGTCCCTGTATGAGAAAATTCAAAATAGGTCCAAATAGTATATTTTCTTAACAATGTCTCTATGGTTTCAATTCAATAATAAAACAATTAGGCCTCTAATTTTTATCATAAATAATTAGGACCTCATTAAAAAATTTAAACAAAAAACCTATTTTAATTTTTCTATATAAAAAAAACACGCACAAACCTACATAGATATAACAAGAGAACAGATGGATTTGACTTCTGCTCCCCATCGATCAAACGTTGAATTATAACTACATTACATAGATTGAGTCGAAATTAAACAGCGATATGAATAATTTGATTGATATATAATTTTATAGATATAATAAGACTAAACTGTATTTTGTTTTACCCCCAATGTTTCACAATGTCACAAATAGTCTACCAAATGCTTTTTTTTCACGAATTTTGCCCCCCACTTAAAAAGTCATCACAATTATGATATTTTGTGACAACTTTTCTTTGAAAACGTCACAATTAAGATTATTTTGTGATGATTTTTTCATTAATTGTGACAGTTTTTTTTACTTGGGAGCAAAATTCACAATGTTTTGCAAATTAGGAGGAAAAATATTTTGAGAGCAAAATTCACGATATTTTAAAACTTTAGGAACACAAAGTGCAATTAAGCCTATAATCAATGTAAAAAAATGGCCAGAGAGGATTTGCGGGTTGACCCAAATCACTAAAGAGCTTGTCTCAAATCTTTGTCATCACCCCCACCCCCATTCTACCATAGCAAAAGAAAAATAGAGGATAAAATAAGACATAAATTTAGATATGGGCCAGAGAAAAAAGATTTTCCTTAAACAATCTGAGCTTTCAGTTAAAATATAAATCACCTTGCAGTAGTGGCAAAAAAAGTTGCAATCCAAAGTGAACATTTTGAAGTCCAAGAAAAGTTACAGCCAAATAGTTCTCAGCAGTCAAATCATGCATAATATGCAAAAAAAAAAAAAAAAAAAACTGGAATGCGGTATAACCAAAATTGTCATCCGTCATATTATTGCTAAATATATATGTACTAATACAAGGGTCATTCAAGAGTAATATGAACAGACAGTGATCAAGAATTCATTCTAGTAAAGACACAAAAACATGTATCCATTCAAAAACAATAAGAGAAACACAATTACTGCAGTAACATCTGCATCACCTGTATAAACATTAATGTTTTTTGTCCTCCTTAGGAATGTCTTTCGGAGGAACCTTTGATTCAAATTCTTTGGGAGTGGACTTTTCCATTGTCCTGAAAGATGGCACAAAAATCTATGAATTTATCTACTTAAAACATAAGCATCATGATGCCCTTACTAGCGCAACTAGATTATTTTATTAGGCAAAGTGCATGGGATTATTTCTAAGATTTCTCTAACCTTAAGAAGATTAACAAAATACACACAAAACACGGGTGAGAATACATTCAAATATCCAATTCTCAGTAAGGAAGAGTTTATAACAGTAAATTTTATGGTAACATTTCAATAATCCAAGTGGGGCATAAATTTCAATCAGCACAAACATCTCTGTCAGTTTAGCATTCCATTTTCATTATAACATAAAATCTGCATATTTCACTGAATCATAAACCAATAAATATTAGATAACTTGTCTATGGGCCCAGTAGCTAATCCATTGATCAATCCTCTTATCATATCCACTTCAAGGGGGGTTTACAATCTGGTCAGTTTAGTCAGGGATAGCTCTGCCCGGCCAGCATCAGTCATTGGTTACAGATAGTGACCCTTAGCCCAAATAACACCAGTATATAATCAAAATGCACATAAATAATCATGTGACTGTGCATTGAGACTATATCTCCAAGGACCAAAAAGTCTGCCCTTCTCAATTCTTGCAATGCATGACTCAACCCTCATTCCATTACTCATCAAACACATCTTGACATTTTACAATTCATCAAAAGTAACTTGTCAAACATGGCAATGTAAGTATCCACATATACCAAAATGAATAACTCATTCAAGCAAACACATGCCTCTCATATTAAATGGGAATCATCCCAAGCAGGTTCTTTCATTAATATTAAAACATCACATTCTAGTGTGTGTGTGTGTGTGTAAATATAATTAACCCAAGGCATGCTAGTTGGGGATCTATTATAAAAAATTCTATTTTTCTTATTTGAAATTTCTTCTACATCTTAAAATAATAGGATATGGGGTATCCTTTTGTTATAATATGGATGAAACACTATGGGGTTCTTTGAATAAGATCTAATTTCATACTCTTCCTGAAAAGCATGTGCAAAGTCTTTGCCTTCCATTTTAGGTTATTCCACTTTAATCTTACCGAATTTATACAAAATAGAGCCTTTAAAACAATAAGTCAACATGTGTACACTGCAATCAACTCAAGGATCCTAGATCCTCTTTGAAATTCCACACATAATCCAATAGGAAAAATTATTCAAACAAATCAACACCAGTCCAGTAGAGGTCAAATGGGCAAATTCACATAAAATTTGTAATTTTTTTCATGAGAAAATAAAATAAACAGTGTACACAAATCAAGCTCCAAATCCTCCCTCAAATCTGTGCACCATGTTGCATAAGCTCCACATACAGGAAACAATTACACTAAAGAAGGACACAACACATACAATTAGATTTTCTATATTCAAGTCCCATAAGAAAACTAAAAGAAAACACAGCAGAGAAAAATAGCAACTAATGCAATTATCTTTTAGTCTTTAAGAACTAAGTTTTAAGGATCTTAAAGCCTGGGAAATTTTCTGCTGAACCTAGAAAATTTACTCAACCACAAACTCTTCAGAGAATAAAGAATATCCTCCCCCTACTGCTGCATCTATAATCACTCACAGTCTGGGTGTTCCTGTTCCTATCTGCACTAACCATGTCCTTACTCCTTATAATTAAGCACCTCAATTTTTTTCTTCACCTCTCATTTTGCAATTCCTAGTTCCATCCTTCAACAAAGCCAAGAAAATGAGGGAAGAGACCACCCCCCCCAAAAAAAAGGCATCCTCCCCAATAAAAAACTGCAGCACCTTCCCCACCAGAGATGAAGCCAAACCAACAAACTCAAACCCTTTGTTCTTACTGATAAAAAAAAGTTTGGAAAACATGGCTACAGATCTTGATCTCCTACAGTTAATTTTTAAACTGCTCAAATCTCAACCCTTCAACATATTTGATCCTCTTTATAAATTACAATAAATAAAGGGGGAGACCATGCCAGAAACATAAAAAAAAGCTAAAAATAACCATCACCAACTTGGCTAAATAACATTTCATGAGAAACAGAGGATCTTTCATTACTTTCACCATCCTCTTTTCTTATATTTCACTATGATTTATCAATAAAATAATAAAAGTACACCAAGTCTCACATCTTATTATCTTGAAATTAGTAAGAACTAGAAATAATTCTAAATTACAGCGGAATGATTAAACACATTCCTACAGTCAGTGACTCACCAACATAAAAATTGATGCATATCACCCAAAACAACTTTTGGCAGCATACCGATCACAAGACTAAAGCATCCTGCATCCCTTACAAGACTACCTTATACTATACATATAAAGTGAAACAATACTTCACTTGTGTTCTTCTCATCAACCCCTTGCAGGTTGGAGAGAGGGAAGATAAAAAAAGAAAAAGAACAAAAATCAGCTATCTTCAGCCCAACATAAGCTACATAAATCTATCCAACAATACAGACTTTTCAAGTGCTACACAGTACATGTTACATACACTAGTTACAAGCTCTAATTGCATGCATGTAAACAGAAATTTAGTGCAAAAAAACAAGTGCCTTGCACAGCATTACCAGGTTCACAGTGCACTCTGATAAGTGGTACAAATATTGGTACACAGTGCGTCAATGTGCAAAGTATGCAGCACATTTGGGGTATACTTAGCTAGTACTATATTGGGGTTCATAGTAAGTTTTTGTGCTTGCCTCACAATCCAGTTTCAGAGGCCTATGAACAAAGATAAAGAATCACAATCCAGGGGCTTCTTTCTCTCGGATTCTCACACCCATTACAACCGGAAAATGAAATCTACAGCGCTATGAAGACACGTTGAAAAATGAAAATCTATAACAATTACAAGCACCTGAGACATCATCACAATCTAAAATCATCATTATCATCATTTGCAGAGAACAAATGGGAGTTCCAACTTGCCATCAGTTCCACTCTCTTTTTGACCTCTCTAGGGTCGCACTAACCTCACCCAAAGGCACACATACTAACCCACAAGCTCGCATTTTTTCAAAAGAGCAAAACTTACATTCAGTTTTATAGGTGTGGTACGTGTTGTTCTCCAATTAGAATTAAAGTTTTATCTTGGTAATTTGCAAAAAAAAAAAAAAAAGTGTGCATTAAAAGATTATGCATATTAACAAAGTGAAACTCTAATTCTAATTGTACAACAGCACCAATAGAAATGCATGTAAGTTTTATCCTTTTCAAAACCCAAGCACCTTAAATCATTTAATCAAAGGTTTCACTCCTCCAAAACCCACCTTCCCATTATTCTCCAATGTACAAAACTCAAGAAAAAAACAATAACTAAAAACGGATCAAGCCGTGAACAAGAAAAAGCGAAATGACCCAGAACACAAAATTCAAACTTTTACACAAAAAATAAGAGAAAGAGAGAGAGAGAGAGAGAGAGAGAGAGAGAGAGAGAGAGATGATTAGTTAGTAAAGGGGGAACCCACTTGGATGTAGCGGCGGTTTCTTCTTCGAGCCAGTTGCGAATGTGCTTGACGTTACGCCGGAAGACGGAGGCAGATTGTCTGACGTCACTCCTAAGGAGAAGAACGACGGCGCTTACACCCGCCACCGTCAGCACGAAATTCGTCAGCCCCATGATGCCTTCGCTTCACACTCAGCACGGCGATCCGCTGGTAAGGGTTCGGTGGGTTTTCTGATTTCTATGGGGGAATTGGTGTGGCTTTTACGACGCACAACTTAAGAACCAGAAATTTAACCTACACCAATAAAAGTTAGGGTGCGTTTGGTTTGTACTTAAATCAGCACACACAAACATACAAGTTACTCTTAGATAATTTTTTATTTATTTTTGCATATCATTTCATGAACAGTATGAATAATATAAGTAAAATAATATAAAATTCACTATAATATTAATATTAATTATCTAATATAGATAATACAAATAAAATAATATAAAATTTACTACAATGCTTAATATTAATTATTTTAATACATTTTATATTAAATTTAATATTTTTACAGAAATAAAAAAAAAAGAGAAATTAGAATAAAAAACCCAGTGTTTCCTTTTTTAAAATAATTACCTTGTTGAGTTATTATTTTTTAAAAATTATTAAAGAATAAAGAGATAGAAATAGGAAATGTGTTTTTTAATACATTGTACTTTGAAAAAAAATTATCCTATGATTTTCTGAGTAACAGAAGTTATAAATTTTGGCATGTCCTTTTTTAAATCAAATATGGAATAAAAGTATTCCAATATCATAATTTTTAATGAATCATTGAAATTAAGATTATTCACTCGATCCAATAATAACAAGATAAAAAGTAAAAATTTATCCCAAAATCATTATCATTTTGTTTTGGTTTAAATATTTTTTCACTGTATTTTAAAATTTTTTATTTTTGTTCTTATAATTTTTTTTTCATTTTTGTCGCTGTGTTTATTTTGTTTTTTAAAGCGCCAATAAAAAATATTTTGAATAGTAAAAAATATTATTTATAGCGTTTTAAGAACGAAAAATAAAATAAATACATCTTGCAATGAGTAGGATGAAAAAAAATTACAAGGACAAAAAAAGTATTTAAGGAGGGTGTATTGGATTGGGATTTTAAAAGATTATTTTAGTATAAAAAATTTGTAGATTTTAAAAATTATGTAGAAATGTTATGACTTGTAAGATTTCTTTATAAAATTTTTGTGATAGTTTGAATTTTAATGGATTTATATCATAAGAATTTAAAAGATTTTAAAGAATTTTATAAATTTACAAAATTTGAAAGGACTTTGTAACTTTTCAAAATTACAAGAATTAATAAAAAAAAGTAATAAAAAAATATGAGGTTTGGATAAAAAAAAGTAAAACTAATATAATTTTTTTAATATTTTAATAACTAAATTAATTCTAACTTTTGGTCCTCTTATACTAACCCTTTTTGTAATAACATCTTCTCATTATCGCTTTTGAATTTGAATAATAAATTTAAAATTATACATTGATTTTCTATTTTTTTCAATTACTATAATTATTTCATGATAAATCTAATGACATGATTAAATGTGATGCAATAGTAAACATACATTAGAAATGAATGATAAAGGTGAAAAATTTGTGCAAGAGTTACTAAGTAATGAGTTATCTCGAGGATAAAATTAAGACTCACAGTCACCAAAATATTATATGGAGTAGGTGATGAGCATGGTGAGCATAGTTAGTATAAGAAAAATATGATTAGCTTTGACACATAAGACAAACATTAATTCAATTTAAAAAACAAACAAAAAAGTACAAAGGGGAAGAAGATATTTGACATTTTTTGGTTCCAAAAGAATATGAGAAACATACATGACACAGATCTTAAAGAATATTATTTTTTAGCAGTTGTTTGGTACCTCTTTCAACTGAGTTTAGTAAAATCTTAAGGGATTATGTGAGATTGTTTGATAGGTGTTTTATACTAAAAAGTCATATGAAATCCATCCAAATTCATCTTAAAAAATAATGCATCAAAACTTATATACTTTTTAATACTAAAAGACTTTTTTTAAGTTATAAAAAATCTTAATTAAATATTACCGGATTTTCTTGCACTCCTTAAAAAATTTTAAAAATCTTAATTCAATATCACAAAATTTATTTACACCATTTAAAAATCCTAATTAAATACCACAAGACTTTTTTATAAGAAAAAAGTCTTTTAAAATCCTTTGAAATCCTAATCCAATACACCCCCTAAATCTTTTGTGTTTTTTTTTTGTGAATGAAACCTTTTGTTTTTTAATATATTATTGATTTTTTTTATTTATATATCTTATAATATTAATGATATGGATCAAATAAATAAATAAATAAATAAATTAATGATGATAAAGTTATCTTTGTAAAATCGTTATTATCTTTCATCTATTTATTTGTTTTACTTGATATGTATAAAACAACTTGTGACCACAATTATAATGGGACGAAATAAGTAAAACAAATATTTTTTTCATTTTTTAAAAAAAAACCTTAACTTTTATTTCTAATTTCTATAATTTATTTCTCGTTTTTATATTTTAGTTTGAATATTTTTTTAAAAAAAATCCTAAAATTCATTATTGTTTTGCTATTAGTTCTTCCTAATAAAAATTACAAACATTGGCTGACATGATTAATGATTATTGACATTAGTTAATGATATCAACAAGTATCATGTTAGCAAAAAAATATCATGTCATGAATGTTATATCAGTGGGAATTAAAATAAAAAATTAATAATTTATAAAAATTAAATAAAAATATATAATAACTAAAAACAAAAAAAATATAACCTATGAGGACTAAAAATAAAAATATATAATTTATAGGAATTAAAAATAAAAATATATATAGTTATAGACTAAAAGCAAGAACATATTTACTGGGATAAAAAAAATATTTATGATTTATATTAAGAATTGACTTGACCTATGTAAAGGATTCATTACCTTGAAAGCCTAGTTATGGGCCATGTCCTAAAGTATGACTCTTGATAGACTATTTGATAAACTAAGGTGGGCTTTGAAAATAACCAAGTCAAGCTTAAAAAGTGACTCATGATAGATACTAGATAGTTTTGGCCTTAAACTTTTTAGGTTAAATGTTACTTTTAATCTTTTATGTTTTAGTATTTTTTTCATTTTGTTAACATTAAATTTTAAAAGTTTTATTTTAGTATTTTTTTTATGTTTTTGAAGGGGTTTTTTTGTTCCTTTTTAGCTGAAAACTTAAATATGTTAATGGAAAAGTGTGACGCATTTGTTAACATTGATCGGGATGATGATGTGGCATGTTAATTGAAACAAGATCATTTTAAATTTGTCTCATTTTTGTCCTTTATATTTTTAAATGGTTCCATTTTGGTACTTAAAGTTTTTTTAAATGGTTTTATTCTACTTCATTAAGCTTGTGAAATGATACATTTTGGTCCTACCAATTATATATGATGTCAGAGTCTAGGGAATGTAATTAAAGATGTAATATATCTATTGTAAACTTCTCAATGACTCTCACACTACAACACTTCACATGATAACACTTCACTCAAATTCTCATTGGTTAGAATCATCCACCAATCAGAACCCTCTGTAGATAGTTCTTTCTAAGATATCAACAACCAGCTCTGACATCGCTTGATTGCTCTTAGGATCAATGACTATCCCCACAAATCAACATGAGACTTTTCAGCGTGTTTTATCCTCACTTAAACTTTTTAGGAAATCTCCTAGAAAGCAACCCATCTCATAACTACTCCAATTCAAACACACTTGATTGTGGAATTCTTAAGTGATAAACTATCAAAAAGTAGATACATCTTATTGATATAGGTAGTACCAATTAATTCTTTTAAGTTATCTTCAACTAAATAGTCTCATACCTGCACAGCCTCGAGATCTCTCTCATTCCGGTGTGGTTCATCTAGGGTGTTACATGTCCACTAGCTTATGCCTGGTTTGTTCTTAAACCACACCGTATTGAGAGAAATGTTTGCTCTAATATCATTTGTAACAATTTTGATTGTCAACTTCTTGGCAGCTCTCACACTACGATACTTCACACAATGATATTTCACTCAACTTTTTATTGGTTAGAACCCTTCACCAGTCAGAACCCTTCGTAGGTAATCATTTTCGAACCATTGACAACCAGCTCTGTTACTGCTAAATTGCTCTCAGGATCAATGACTATCCTCACAACCCAATACGAGACTTTTCAACATGTTTTGTCCTCAATCACACGCTTCCTGAGAAACTTTCTATAAGGTTACTCATCCTATAACTACTTTCAGTCAAGCAGGCTTCATTGTAAAGTTCTTAAGTGATAAACTATCGAAAAGTAGATACATCTTGTTGGTATATGTAGTACTAATTAAATTCTTTAAGTCATCATTAACTATACAGTTTCATACTTACACAACTTTAAGATCCCTCTTATTCTGGTGTGATTCATCTGGGGTGTTATAGAAGACATTTACCAAAATTGTGTTTCAGTTAGATGCCTTGGATTAAAATTAAACCATTTAAAACAAAGATGTTTTAATTAACATGTCATATAATCCAAATCAACGTTAATAAACATGTTACACTTTTCTATTAACATATTTAATGTTTTAGCCAAAAAGGACCAAAATAAAGTCCTTCGAAAACATAAATACTTAAAATAAGACTTTTAAAACTTAATGGACTAAAACAAAAAATACTCAAACATAAAAGATGAAAAGTAACATTTAACAACTTTTTAACAAGTCGAACTTATTTAAGTTAGTCAAGCATAATTCAATGAAAGATAATAAGATCCTTGTGTTATGATTTTTGGAGTTAGTAGTAGATAATATTGTGATGGTGATTTAAAGATTACAACATAAATTGGACCATGTAAATAAATAGATTTTAGCCTATGTTAAATCTTCAAAACAATTTCTCTTTATTTTTATAATTATGACTCAAGATTATAGTTATCTCAAACGTGTCTATGTCATATTTCCTTTGTGGAGGAGATACTTTTAGCCTCCATATCGATTGCTGAGTTATCACATTCCCTCATCTTCACTTTTTTGGTAGTTTTTTTCAACAAATCTTCTTTCTCATCAAACGACTTACACAAAGCACGCGAAACCCTAATACCCTCCATTCCAAATATTCTTTTAGTTAAGCTTATTTCCTCCCCGTTCTTCATTATAATATATTTTAAATTGATTTTCAACTTATTCTGAAGCATTTTTTTAACTGACTTTAAATAGGCTAAAACATTGTTTTAACCAATTGCGAGCCAGCATTTGATTATTTAAAATTTTGTACAAGTATGTTTACAACTAATATTTTAGCATGTGCAATCTATATGATAAATTTTTATTTTATATGACTAATTTTTTAATATATAAATACTTTTGAATCTATAAATTATATTATAATTAAAATTTGTCATAGTAAATAATTATAAACATATAAATTATATTTTAACTTAGAATAAATAATTTTTATTATGATATGAGGTTATATATTTTTAACTATTGATAAAAAAAATTTTAAAAAAATATTAAAATTGAATTTAGAAATAATTATGAAAAAGGGGATAAATTGAAAACGATACAAAAGGTTAAGAAAATTTCCTAAAATATTTTCATTTATGAAAAATTATTAAAAAATTATCTCATCTGAAAAACTCTCATGTAAAATAAATAGTTTAATTTAGAGAGAGAGAGAGATATATATCTAAATCAAGTCAAAAATACAAAGTCTAAATTAGTAAGAATTTAAATAAGATCACTAAATACATGAAAATCCTTCACTAATTTATTTACATTTATTACGTTCATTAATTTCTTATACGCATTTTTTTTACTGCAATTTTCGCATTGATTTCTTTTTTACGTTCATTAATTTGTTACACTCATCTTATCTATATTATATTTGATTTCTACTTCTAAACATATAAGAATTAATATCTGAAGTACATTTAAATTTAAATTTAGTCTGTTTATTATGAAATTTTTATTTAGGACCCGCATCTGGTATGACAATAATGAATGTGATTTGTCTACAATATACAAATAACTAAGAATCTAGTTAAGTTGTTTGAATTTAGTACATGAATTATAATAAATCTTTTAAAGAATATCTTTAATGTATTAAAAAATTTTCCAATATACGTATAAATACAGTACTACACGAGTCAATGACTGATAGTGTCATAATTCATGCCCTACAAACAATTTCACCAAATTAAAGGCAATTGAGAAGAATTGGTTGAGTACAAACATTAATCCTGCAAATGCACATGTGGTGGTGTTGAGCCTTTCTTTTCTCAATTTTATGGTCAACTTCTGCCAATGGACTCTATTCCTCCAATCTCTCGTACCATATTGAAAGGTAGGTGTTTGAGATCAAGCAAATCTGATAGTTCTAATTAATGAGTTTACATCACACGAGTCCTGCCGCTGAACTATTAATTTTAACTGAATAACAATAACCAACAACATATATTTAACTTGATAAACAAAAATAACTGAAACTTACAGGTTTAAAATTACACGACTAACTAGTATAATATTACACCACCACTAACCCATATAACACATTATATATGAATGATTTACGTACGTACATAAGACAATATAATTGTTAATTTGAATACCTATAACAAATATTGCTTTCTGAAAAACTTCTATCCCCGGCATTCATATATATATATATATATATATATATATATATATATATATATATATATATATATATATATATATATATATATATATATATATATATATCAAAGCAACAAAATTTACTGGTATGATTAATTATATATATATATATATATATACATCAAAGCAACAAAATTTACTGGTATGATTAATTTAAAGACAAATATAGCATATCTTATATATATATATAGTTAATAGTTTGAACATTTATAAGAGATGAATATGATATTGGCACGGCTCAATCAGATCAAAAAAGTTAACAAAATCTTTAAAAATTTTAATTTGATTGAGCCAAGCCAACATCAAATAATTATATTTCACTTATCCATAATAATCAAAAAAGAAAATGAATCTCATGCCATATATATATAATGATCATATATATAATCAAATATATAGTAACACACAACATCCTAGTTGCTTTGATGACATGCTTGGATGCACTTGCCGCTTCTTAATCCAACAGGCCGATCATGATTTCTGCAACGATTTTCAAATATCTGCTTTCATAGAAAACATAGAATGATATATAGAGACCAAGAAATGGCTACAAAAATAAAAATATACCACTAAGGTAAAGAAAGGGAGGCGAAAATTGTTGAGATGGTTTGGGAGCATCGAGTAAGAATATTTACCTTATATAGGGGAGAAGGTGTAAGTTGCTAGAGGGAACATCACATAAAATCACTTTTTTTTTTAATTGGATCAGATTGCTAAACAATTAGGGTTTGCCTCCCGTTAGAAACTCTGTGTTTTTTCTGTTGTACCTAATGTAGTTGGAAAGACAGCCAGATGGTCCCATATGTGTTCTTATATTTTAATTATTAATTTTCTAAAATTAAATCATTGTCATCACCTTCAATGTCATTATTGCATCATCAATTAATTATTTGTGTTACATGGTTCTTTTCACTTTATATTCATATTCACTACCTAAAATCTCACAGCTTCTTTTGCACGACACAGGTGGGTTTTGTACGTGGCTTTATCATTCTATGGTAGAAACCATTTGAATTTCTTCCAAATTAACACAAGAAAATCAATCAAACTATTCATATACTAATTAATGTGCGAGTACACAGTACAATGGGTGACATTATTTACATTCTATTTCCTTTATATCATTCTTATAACATTTATTTTTTAAGTAATAAAATAAGTTTAACATGTTTGGATGTATTTTTTCATTTTCCTTTTTCTAAACAAATAAGTGCTAAAGAAAAAATTAACAAAATAAGGATGTATATAAAAATCATTTCTAAACATAACAGGAGAAGCCACCTTTTATTTAGAGGCACGTTGAATTTTTTTTATGACACATGTGTATCAGGTGAGAGAACAATTAAGAAGAATGAGTAGTACTGGTTATATAATTAAAACTAATGGTTAAGATTATGTTTAAATAAATTAATCTTAATTACTCACATGTAAATGTATAATGAAAATATATTACCTAAAATGTATCTGTGTCTTTTTAATTAATTGTTTCCTTAAATAGTATATATAAATATTAGTAAAAGGGAGGATCTGCGGCTTTAGATTAGAGCGCAAAAAGGGTTTCTTGAAGAGGACGACATGATGACATGCACAGCCTCAATTCTCAATTGGCCTTCGAAAGGCATAAATCTTCATTCAACAGTCTTTAATTAGTGCATTTAATCAGGCCAGGTTCCTAATATGTGGCCCACTAAATAAGTTGTTCAATCAATTTTCTTTGACATGATTAAAATGACAATTGGATTTGGGCCTCTTTCTCTTAATAATACTACTATATGTAAAATGTTAATCAGTCTGTTGAGGTCATTAGTTAAACAATTTAAAAGAGAAAGATTTTTATTAAGATGTGTAAATCAAATTATGATATTTATGACAATTTTTTTTTTATTTTCTCTTATGATCTTCAAATCAAATATATTATCTTTTAATTTCTTAATTAATGTCCTAAGGACATCAATTAAAAAAGACTCATAATATAATATGATACTGTTAGACATAATTAAAAGAAAAATGTCAGTAATATATTTTTTAACACACTCTTCCTTATAAAAAACAATCTTTTAAATATATTTTTTATAATTGACTAAAATTTATTTAAAATAATTAAATTTTGAGTCTTACTTCTTATCTAATGAATCCCATTTATGATTTATGATTTATAGTTTTTAATAAATTTATACAAATGATAAGAAGTGTATTAAGATAAATGTGTTAGAAAATATCAGATCATATGATGCTATCATCCTTTAATTAGAATGTCGGGCCTTCATAATGAATTCCTAGGCCTGTTAAAACTTTAAATCCATTTGTGTGATTAATTGTTTCTTGGTCTCCCAAAACATGTACTGTCACATTCTAAAGAAAAATATGTATGTTTTTTTTTTTTTTTTTTGTCGAACAAATGAGTGTGAATTGCGATCTAATTTGGTGCCCACTAACATATGAATTGATAGTTTGGGATCCGATTTAGTATCATATACTAAAGAATAGATAGTTTGTGTAGTGAGATCGTGAGAATGGACACATAAATGGTCAACAGTGCTTATATTTGAAGCAATGTGCTGTTTTCCCCTCCAAGCTCTCTCGTTCTTTTTTATGTACATATTCATGACAAGGACCCATAGTTTTTTGATTGATTTGTAGTTAACCTGTCATAGTTAAAGAGAGAAAAAAAAAGGAACTCTAAGTGATCTTTAATTCGCATGCTCATCCCAGGTGGAATTAAAAAGGGCAATTTAATTAATTACATGAATTCAGAAATTATAAGTTTTCTCGAATCATTAGAAAAAAAAAACAATATGAAACGAATTAATGGTTTCCATAAAAAAATGTGACAAAACAAACCAGTTAATTGGATTTGAGATTTGAGTACGTGCACCAAGTTAACAGAAACAGAAAGAAAATTTATTCAACAATTACGTCCCATAAAATATAAAGGACGAGGAAATTCATATTCATACTAGAGGAGTTTTAGCAACATTTAATACATTTCTTTTAACACATATACACACTCTATGTTAAAATTTATTAAAAACTAAAAAAATAAGTAGCTTATTAAATAAGAGTAAGACCCACAAAAATTTGTATTTTTCAATGATAAAAATTGAGTTCAAGAGTGTGTGTTTCTAGCGTTTTTCTTTGCACTGTTATTCATTTTCTAAATTAATAACTGTATATGCTGTTAGGGTTGGTCACCTATTTGCATCATATCAAATATGAAGGGGGTGGGTAAATTTTTTTGGAGATCTCTACCAATGGGTTATACACCAATCACACACAAAAACTTAACAAGATATCCAACTCAAAACCCTAATTAAGACATTGGGTATATTGGTTCTTGCCATAACTTACATGTTTCTCAACAAGCTCATTTAATGTAAATCTTCTTGCCAATACTTCAATCCAACATTCACATTATTTGGTAAAAAACTGTTTGATAAAAAATGTTCCATATGAGATCGGTTAAAAATAATTCTTGTTGAGATTGCTTAAAAACAACCCCAATTGAGATTTTCTAAAACAATATTGGTCGAGATAGACAAAAAATAATCCTAGTCAAAATCAACCAGAAACAACATAAATTAAGGTTGGTCAAAAAATTTCATTGAGGTTAACCAAAAAATAACCTAACTAATCGAGATCAACCAAAATATAGTCTTTGAAGAGGTTAAGAATGCTAGTTGTCACTGAATTGAACATCCTATAAATGTATGAGGAGGCTTGAGAAGAAAGAGTACCTTTGTATTTGTGTTTGTGATTAGTGAAAATCCTATAAATGTAGAAACCGAATGCAACCCAAAGTTTATGTATGAGCCGATAGAATGTTTTGTGTATTTCTTCTTTTTTTATACTTCTTGTGTATGTGATTATTGCATATTTACTTTAGATTCTGAAAGATCATTAGATATGATAAAGGTAATATATTTTATACTTGAAAAGATTTTATACTCTCCAGCAACTCATAAAATTTTCTTTTTCAGTCATCTTAAATTACTTTCCTTTTAACTTGTCTAGATATTTGTTCTTTTTTTAATTGTGTACCTCTTTCAATCTACCCTCCTTTATCCTTTTCCTAAATTTTATTTTAATATTTGTTAAAATAAATGGTCAATATATAACCTTATATTATAATTTAAAATTCCCACTATATAAATTAGAATAGTTAATTTTCTTATAGGAAAAGTCATTTTAGGAGATACTATATTCTTTACCATAGCCTTTTTAAGATACATTTTTAGAAATTTTTCTTAACCTCATTTAATCTATCATTTACATCTTTATTTCTAAATTTAATTTCAATATATATTTTTTAAAATTATCAATAGTTAAAATAACCTTGTATAACAATATAAATTACTTATAATAAATCTAAAATATAATTTTTTGTTAAAATTATTTAGTTATTATGATATTTAATTATATTATAATTTGTTTATTCAAAATTATTATTTATTACAAATTTTCAAATATATAAACAAACATTTATCATATATATTATGCAGGTTGAAATACTAATTTAATTCTAAATAAAAATAAAATTGTGTAAAAAATATTTATTATGAATTTAGATTATAGTGTAATTTATATAATTATTTATTTAAAATTTATTTGTGTAAAAAAACATTTATCTTGTGTACAATGTAGAGGTTAAAATCCTAATTGATTGAAAACAGAGAATCGTGACAAAAACCAAGGACATGTTGGGAAAAGAAAAAGAAAACGAAGCAAAGATGTTTCTCAGAAAAAAGAATGCTGGGATTGTTGGGGTTATGAAGTTAGGGAGTGGGAATATTATATACAGGGAAGAGGGACTAATTAGGGGTTAGATGGACATCATAACTCATAAGATCACTTTTTTCCATAGGACCAAACCTGATAAATAAATAGATTGTGCATGTGGTTGGTAACTTTATGTTTCTTTGGTTATACCCAATGTAGTTGGAAGGACAACCAAAAGGTCCTATAATTCAAAATTGGTTGTGATTTTTAATTTTCAAGTACATAATCTACATCACCTTCGCTGTCATTGAGTGTGTTTACATGGCTCTTTGCCTCTTTTCACTTAATTTTTTGGACGTAGTCTTGTAGTGGTAAACGTGGGAACATAAAATTGTTCCAATCAAAATGGAAAATCAGTCAATTTGGTGAACACTTCAAAACTTCACATAATGGAGTGAACAAAATAGGAGAAGTAACTCTTCCCCCATTTTTCAGTTTAATGTTTTAAGTATCAAAGACTAGTGAAAGGCATAATTGAGATCAAACCCCCTTTAGTATTCGGGTGTAGGGGTGTGTGGATTCTTTTTTTTATGTTGAAATGAATTCGTTTAATGAAATAATAATTAATTTTAAAAATATATAAAATCTGTTTATGTAATAAAACTTTCAAGTTAACAATTTGATTAGAAAAAATTAAATTGCTGAAAAATTATTGAAAAGAATAATTTTACAAAAGTAATTTGATCTTTTCTCCTCTTCTTTTCTCTCTCTCAATATATAAATATATTTATTTTTTGTCATTATGATATTAGTGTAAAATATTTACTAACTTTATCGATAATTAATCTTTATTATGAAATCTCATTAACCATCTTTAGTGAGATTTCTATTCCAACTATATTTTTTTCATTTTTAATTAATATAAGTAGGGAAAGAGGGTGAAAGGTCTTTAAAACCTCAAATTTGTTATAACTTTATGAATTTGCTCTCAAGTTATTTAATAAAATTAAACATTTGATCGATAAAAGTGAATACTAAATTTGAACACCTATATTTCTAATACTGAATTACAAAATTGTATATTTTTAATTATATATTTATATAAAAAATATGTCAAGAAATCAAATTGTACTGATGTAATTTATATTACTATTGTACTATTCAATATCTTTTATTGGATACTTTTATCACAAAATTCATTATTATTAGATTAAAAGTTTTTTTCAAATAGATTGTAATATTCTTTTAAGAAAATATACTAAAATATCTTACTAGTGTTTAACTTTTTTTTATAAAATTTGGTACAGATAATCAAAATAATATATAATTATATATAATTTAAAGGTTGAATCAATAAATAATAATCATAATCAATGTAAAAAGCATTATCTACATCAGTTATACATAGAACTGATGTAGAAAGTTGAAAATAGCTAACACTTGAAAGCACCACTTAAGGGATTCCTCGTACTGCTGGACAAATGGATGTCATTACCATGTAAATTATTCTCATACTATACCTTAGTGAAAAAGTCATTTTTATGATTGTCTTTGGGCTTAGTTGCAATATTAAGGGAGTTGTTATTCTCACCTCCAAAATTTCTATTCACATCTCTTACCTTTTTAGATCATTTCAAAGGACAAAACTACCTCCATTGGTTGTTTCCCTACACCCCCACCCTCCTCCTTCTCTTCTCACTCTCTATCATTTGCTTCTCTTTCTCCTTCTCCATTTGCTTCACACCCTATCTCCTAGTTCGCTTATTTTACCCTTTTTTTGCTTCCACTGTCTTATTTCTTTGTCTTCTTAGCCTTGGTAAAAGGTGTATTTTTTGTGTGTTTGTTCAATGAAAATGTGATTTCATTGTGTATTGCCACACAGCAGAATCACATTTTCATTGAATGTCTGATAAAAGTGCACAACGAAAATACATTTCCATTATACACTTTTATTAGACACCCAATGAAAATACATTTCCATTATATTAATTATGGGGATGCAAAAAGTATAAAACAGAAACACATTTATCTCATATTAATGAGGGATGCAAAAAGTATGAAACAAAAACACATTTTCGTTAAACTAATGAAGGGTGCAAAAAATACAAAACATAAACACATTTTTGTTATATTAATGAGGGGTAAAAAAATAAAATAAAAAACAAAAAAAAATTATTCAATTGTACAATTTGGACAATGGAATCATATTTCCGTCAAAAAAGGTATTTTTGAAAAGAAATACTCAACAGGTAGGAGTGAAAATACCAATTGATAGGGTGAGAATAACAATTTTCCCAATGTGAAACATCTACATTACTAAGGCCCATAAACTAGTAAGCAAATATGTTGGCACAATACTTAAAATTCAACTATCTAACTACAAGCCCAACACTTCCCATTATTCAGGAAGACAAGAACTAGACCTAGGAGCTTATAGTTTCATGTTCTATTTCACTCCCGATGTGGGGTTTTTTCACCCTTCTCTCATGGTACTAATTCACTATCGGTTGACTAGGAGTATTTAGTCTTGCAAGGTGATCCTTGCTAATTCACACAGAATTCCACGTGTCCCTACTACTCAGGTCAAAGCATAAGCTAGTGATGCTTTTGGCTCCTAGACTTTCGCCATCTAGGGTGCAACATTTTCTGCTGCTTCGCCTAGTAGCATGACACTTGCATAACTCTCCCACAACCCTGTACTAGACTTTCACCATCTAGGGTGCAACATTGTCTGCTCCTTCACCTAGTAGCACGACACTTGTATAACTCTTCACAACTCCGTACTGGACACTTGCCAGTAAAGGTGCAACATGCTTTGCTGTTTCGCTTAACAGCACGACACTTGTATAACTCTCCCACAATTTGTACTGGACACTCGCCATCTAGGGTGTAACATTCTCTATTACTTTCACAACACTTGTATAACTCTCCCACAACTCCATTTTCACGGTTTAACGTAGAGAAGGTAGGATGGGCATGCAATTGGTTAGATCTAGTATGGATCGTACATGGACGGTAGTTGGACTAAGTGGCTCTCCTAGGGTTTCCTCATTTGGGATCCTAGGGAAGAGGATCAAGTTAGCCTTTGTGAACAACTTGATGCACTATCTTTCTTCAACCCTTTGAGCGAAATGTAACAAAAGGAAAAAGAATCCATGGACCAACCCCATTGTCTCCACCTCGTAGGAACTACGAGATCACCCCAAGGACGTGTGACTCAATCGAATCCAATTATATTGGGTTGGATTTTTAAGTGTTCGAATCAAACTTGACTCAATTCAATTATGACCCAATCATATACGGGTTGGGTAATGAGTTCTATTTTTTAAACTTAGCCAAACCCAACTTTACCCATATCATATAATTAATTTTTTTATTATATATAAATTAATTATTAAATATAAAACACATTAACTTTTAGTTCACATAATTTATTAAATTAAACCACCTATGATATTTTTTTAAGTTGTTGTTTTTAATCTTTGTTTTAATTTTATTTTATTTTTTCTCATGCTAATATAATATTTATTTTATATATAAAATAAAAATATTATATTAGCATTGAAATCATTAATTCTTTAGCCAAATATTATTATAATTTGGTCTCTTTTGAATGTATTTAGTTATTATATACTTATAAAGTTTTAGAAAAAAATTATTATTCTAAAAAAATTTATAAAATATTTTTTTAAATATTGAGATACGATTAACCCAATCCAACTCAATCCATTTATTTTTTGCCCTGAATTTAATATGTAAAAAATAAATTACAAACCTAACCCAAAAAATAAGTTTAACCAAATTCAATCCAACCCAATCCATAAACTAACAAACAACCTTCCTCCTGTCTGTATTAGACTTAATGAAGGCACATGATACAATCACAAAAATGTTATCAATAATGTGATTTGATATAGAGACACCCTTCACATCACACAGGAAATACTACCCTAACTCAAGGAATATAAGTGAGCCTAACGCAAGGAAATACTACCCTAACTCAAGGAATATAAGTGATTTGATATAGAAAAAAAAAACATTATTACTCGTAACCGTTTTATCTAGTCCAAATAAGATTTCTTTAATTAATAGATGAAACCTTTTCTTTTTTAAGGTTCTAGTAGACGATACCTCTTGTTAGTACTAAAAGAAATCCAAATAAAATGACATTTTGTAATTAAAAAATAGAGAATAAAAATAAAAATATTTTCTCAAACTAAATATCCTAAAGATTGTTAGTTAAGGTTAGTTTTAGTTGCAATACACATGCAAAATGCCACCAATAATGTTTAACAATCCAAACATGAAATTTTACAACTAAATCAAATTTAATTACTTTACGTCTTTTATATATATATATATATATATATATATATATATATATATATATATATATATATATATATATATAATTTCGTTTAATTGGCGAGATATTAATGTCTTGAGTAAAATTATGAACCAAAGAAAAGAACTCACTTGCAACTTTTTTTTAACAAGTTTAAATTATTTAAATTTTTTAATTAAGTTTCTAAATTTAAAAAAATTATAATTGAATATACTTAATCTTATAACTTCTTTTTTTTGTATTTGGGTCTCTTAAATTTTTAGGGCGGCAATAAATTATCATTTTTATGATATCAGTTCGCAAAAAAATTAACTCTTAAAACTTACATTTTTTTATTTTATTTTTGAGTCTTCTTAACATGAGTATAACCTTGAAAATTAATCATTGATAGAAATTTTAACTGATCATTTATAGTGAAATCTTTTTTTTTAATTACATTTTTTCTATCACTGAGACTCGAACCATAGAAACAAAATTTTGTTTCATCCGGATTAATGCCATTTTTTTATTATGATATATTGGTATAAAGTTGTCCCACTCGAAATAGTGATAAATCTTCGTGGAGGATCTTGAATGTACACAAGATGAGTATTTTTTTCTAATACAATTTATATTATCCAATGATCAACCAAGATTCAAATCCCATTGTGAACCTCTTGGTTAAAGGACACAAGTTGTCACCCTTTATGTCAATCATTGTTGATATTTTTTTCTTCTAGTTTAGAGACTTTGAGTATATTATTTTATATAAAAAATAGGAATCAAATAAAAAAATCTTAAATAATTTAGAGAAGTGTAGATTAATTTAACTTTTTCTTTTAACGCCCATAAATTTTAATATCAAACTTTGAATCACAAACTTAAAGAATTTAAACACCTCTTATTCGAACCAACCTCTAAATCAGATCTTAATAATTAGACTTCTTTTTACGACGAATAAAGTATGATTAGGTTGTTAATAATAAACTAACATATTATATGCTACTCGTACGAATATTAAGCAACTTAAACAACTATAGTCTTTTTTCATTTAAATGAGTTTCTGATGATTTTTTTTAAAAAAATAAGTCTATTCGACACCTTAGCATCTATTCCTATAATTAGCATTAGCATCGGTATGAGAATGACCTTATATTTCTCACCAAAAACAAATCCAACGTAAATGAATTTAGGAGAATGGTGTTTGAAACCGCAATGGATTTTAGTAGATAATATTCGGAGAGGTTTGAGGAATATCCTAGCTAGACTTTAGTTCTTTTCCCCCATATATAAAATAAGGTAGATCAATCTCATTCGAGAATCTTTTAAAAAATAAAACTTCAATAAGAATAATGTGCAACCTATCCTTAAGCTACAGGTGGTGGAGTGGAGCAATCATGTTCATATTCAATCATTGACACTCTTAGCAACAAGTTAAGCAAATCTCCGCCCTTGTTAGACAAAATCACTTGTTTTTCGGTCGGTTGGTGAAAAGAGATAACAACTATGTTAGAACACTACAAAAGAAACAAAATAGAAAAGGAAAAAGAGTAATAAGTCCTTTACTTTATATATATATATATAAACAGACACTTTTTTTTATAATGTATAAGCAGACACTTTAAAATTTAATTTTGTCTCAATTGATCTTTAAATTTTACTATTTTTTTTACAAATAAATACTACTAAACTTTTAATTTTATTCCAATTAGTATTTAAATTTACCATTTTTGTAAATACAGGGACTTTAATCTTTAATTTTAATCCAATTGATTCTTAATAATTATCCTTTTTACAAATAGTTTTTCTACCAAAAATTAGAATAAAAAAAACTAACCAGACAGGAAAACTCAATAATTTATTTATCTTAAATGTCAATTATTTATTAAATTTATTTGTTTATTATGTAACTACTCATATTTCATAAATTAAAAAGTAATAAACCTCATAAGATTAACATAGTAGTATAAAATTTTGTTATATTTACATGTAAAAGAATAATTTATTTAACGAAAAGAATAATATATTATAGATGAAATTAATTTTTCATCTAGTGGTTGAGAGATACTCGTGGGAAAAAGGGAAGAATGAATTGATATGCTAGAAAATATAAAGGGATTTCACTTTTTAATATAGGATTAGATTCTCTCGCCTTATTTTTTTTTTATTTTTTTTATTTTTGGTCATGGATTCTCTTGCACTTTATACAAAGGGAAAGCATCATAAAGGCCAGAAGCCTTCCCAACGTAAAGTCCAAGCAAGATCTAGTCTGTGTAGTAAATCCGTGAATAACTGAAATGGATATATTTTCTAAATTTCTTATGATGATATTACAGCAATAAAACAAATTTGAGGTAGGGTGTATTGTTTTTATTGAAGTCTTTATGCAGTAAAAAAAAAAAAACTTGAAGTGTTTATAATGATAATTGTAGGCGCATTTACTAGCTAATAAATTGTATCTTATCTTATACATTGACGAATATTTATATAAAAAAAAAGTTTTCGGTAAAAAAAACTTAAGGTTTAAAATATAAGTTTGAGTATTGAATTTTTTTTTTATGGAATTACATATGAATTATAAATTGGAAGCATTATTAATTAATTAAAATTGAAAATTATTAAATAAGTTAATATCAAAACTCACAAAACATGTATTATAATTTATAAATTAGGAAAACTTATCAGTGTATGAAAAAGGAGTACAGAGTGATGAGTTCAGAAAGCATGCAAAGGACAAGTGAATTTTTTTATACATAGTTATCTTAATAAATAAATTTAGTGTATTTTAAAATTTAAATTTTACACGTACATATATATGTAGATATATCTGGTGAGAATAGTTGTTATTTTAAAAGTATGAAAAGTTATATAGTAATCACATGATTAATTTAAAATATTATGTGTATTTATCTTTTTAAATTTGAGAATTTAAAAAATAAATTAAATATAAAAGGAGATAAATGAGAATTCTACTTTTAAAATAAAACTAATTATATTGAATAAAAATGAGACTTGAAACTGAAGAGTGAGTTTGGAAATAAATTATATAAATAAATTATTAATTGGATATAGTAAATTCAAATTCAAATTTATACTTGTAGAAAATAATTTATATTAGCAATCAAACAAGTTGAGATGAACTGAATTTAATATTTAAGGGATAAAAAAGATAAAATGCGGGATCTTTCACATAGGTGCAGAGAAATCACAAACGACACATTGAGAGTGAATTGAGAGGTATTGTTTGTACTCAAATTTAATATATAATACTTGATTAATATATTGTAATTTGTAAACTACGTATTTTTATTTAAAAATTAAATATTATATCCGAATTTTACCAAACAAAAGTATAAGATGAGCGAAACCATTTTTTCTTCCATCTCACTTCCATTTTTATTTTTTTTACATATCTCTCCTTATTTTTCATCACATCATTTATCACATTTATCAATTTATTTTTCTTCTTTTAATTCTCTTTATACATTTTCCTTTCACCCATACACTCTAAAGTTAAGGTGTACATTTAACTTTAATTTTCCCTTCTTTAATATACAAATAAAAGTAATTTCATTTTTTATAATAAAACTTAATTTTATTACAACAAATATTTTTCTCAATTTCAATGGTACAAAGTAATTACATAATCGCAAGTACAACCTTAACTGATATAATCCTGATTACCTGTCTACAATTTAATTGAATGCAAAGGAGTTTTTTTATTAGTAACAATTAAATATAATAATCTAAAATTTATAATATTCATACATCTTATTCTTATTCAACTAGTTAAATTAGATTTTCTTGATGAATGTCGGAGTTTACTTTGAGCAATAGTCGTCGAATTAAAACTCCTTCGATATATAGACATAGTTGTTTTTAGGAGCCCTTCCATAGACAATTGATATTTATGAGCAGTGAAAAGCTCAAAGTTAATTATCCTAGTAAGCAAGAAAGTGAAGGAATCCAAGCAATAATAACCAACTTGAATAGGTGAGATGTACGACTAGACAGTGAGTTGGAGTATCTTATCCTAGAATTCTAAACAATTAACTTTAAAACTCTTGTCTCATGCATGACCAATATTTTATGCAAGCCAGGTGGGCACGACAAGTTAGTTTACTCTTCTCAACCGTTGCTTGCTCCATCGTACAAAAGGTGAAGAAAGAATGCAATTGTATAAGGACACAAACACCAAATTAAGGTGAAATAATCAATAAAGTTTGGTCCCATGTCAACAATATTAGATGCCTCTCTAAGTCACTACTAGACACATACGGTCACGAGCACATTCAACCTGCATGCATATATGCATCCAACCCTGTTGCAATCAAACATGCATTATTATTTGTAGAATCTATCTCTAAATGGTTGGAGACCGATCAAACCCAAAAAGGTAGTTAGTTACTATTGTTAGAAGTACACACACGCACCAGGTACCTAAAATTATAAAAATGTTCCATATCTTTTGAGAACATATTCGAAATCAAGTACCTCCAAGAAACCCAAGGTATGAGTCATACGCAATTGAATTTCTTGAATACATAAAAATAGTTACAAGAAAATGATCTGCCCATAATTAATTGAGGACAGTTATGTGTTCTACAAAATTTTAAACGTATAATTGCAAAAGGTATAACGGATGAGTCACAATAGATAGGCATGATAATAAAAACTGAATCCAAGGATATTGGACTTCGCTTTGAGTTTGATGGGAAAAATCTAATTAAGGTTGTAATTGGGTTAGGATTTTTTTTTACTATATTTTTATAATTATTTATTTCATATTTTATTTTTTATAATTATTAAAAATATAGAATAATAAGAGATATAAAGTTAGTCCAACCATCAAGGAGGAGTGAACGGAGAAAGAAGGAGAAAGAGGTTATGTGTTTGAATCTCTCAATTAACATTTTTAACAAAAACTAACAAACTGACATTTATTGATAAAAAATATAGAATAATTATTTTAATAGTTAAATAAATAATATTATAATTATAATAAAATTAAAAATTATACATTTAACTAAAAATATAATTTAATTCCTAAATATGTTTACATTATTTATTCTTTATTAAATTATATATAATTTGATTAAACTAAAATGTAATAAATGCTTAAGAATTTGATAAATTCCTCTTACATGTACAGAAAATTATACAATTATGTCAATATTATATATTTTTTTTGACAAGGTATTCACAGAGAGACTAATCCCTTGAGGATGTTAGAAAAAAAAGAAGATTAATTAATTTTTAGGAAGTAGAATATCAGTTAAAAAAAATTTCTCTCCCCCACATATATTGTTCTATTCACATAACCTGAGTCTAAAAATTAAATTGATATGCTTAAAAGATTTAAACTATTTGTCATTTGTCACTTGTGTTACACTTTCTAAATTATATGCCAATAATGTTAATAAATAAAGTACGTTAGATATTTTATTATGATCATTATATAATTTTAATTGCATAAAATACATTTGCAAATTAAGCAGTAAATAACCAGTAATAATAATGACCATATCATAACATACCTCATATATATTATGGGCGGAGTATATTCCACACTATAACTTCAAAAGAATCTCATACATGTGAATATAAGATCTTCTACAAGAAAATCATCCTCATGTCACAATAAAGCAACTCTGATCGATAAGCAAGCTAATTAATCTTGTAAAATAAATTATAGACTTAATTTTACTTTTAATGTCTTTGGTAATAATTCAATTTTAATTGTATCAATTGGATCTCTATACATCACAAATGTGCCAATTTAGTCTTCTAGGTTTCAATTGACAACTTGAGCTCCAGTATTATAACTATGCAATTTTAGTCTTTCAAGTATATATATTAACAAGAATAATATTGATCTATTAAATTGTATAATTGCAATACCCAGGAGACATAATTAGTTCAATAAAACTTGAATGACTAAAATTACATAATTAAGATACATGAGAAATTTAATTAGCATAATATAAATTTGATGGACTAAAATTGTATAATTGCAATATCTGTGAGATTAAAAGTGCAATTAAACTTAAATTGTAATAATATATGTTTTTCTCATCTAACAAAATATCAAATTTTATCTAAAGATAAATTAAAACAAAAAAAAATAGTACTAACTATTGAATGAAGATAAGAATGAGGGTTGCATGGTTAGCACGGTGGGGCGTAATGCTGGTGTGAGGTAGAAACTACAATGGCATAGTGGACAGCCTACTCAAACATCACAGAGAGGGCTAGAGACAATGGCAATAAAAGAGAGACAAAGAAAGGACATGAGAGACTAACCTGATGCAGTGGTGGCAAGACATGCAGGATGCAACAGAAACAAAGGTGTGGTATATGGGGTGCACAAACGAAGAAGGGAAACAGAAAATTGAAGGGCAAAAGTGAAAAAGGGAGAGACAAGTGGCTCACTAATGTTTATAGCAGGGTGATGGAATGGAGGGTCATAAAAAATAGAAAAATGCTGAACACCGATATTATTATTGACACTTAATGAAAGACAAAAAAAGAAAAAAAATATAAATATAATATAGTTTATGATATGATAGGAAGAGAGTGATTGAGATAAAGAAGTATTGGAGATATATATATTTAGAATAATGAAATGTTTATAGATGTATCATTACTTTAAAAAAAATATGGTGGTGTGATGATAGGGGTATTTCTTTGATGTTTACATCTTGAGAGAGATGAAAAAAAAAGTAATTGATTTAATTAGTGTGATATAATATGATAGGAAGAAATTCAGAAAAAAAATAAAAAAACATTAATAAGATGTTTAAAATTTTTGAGTGTCCAAATAGAAGCATCCTTCTTAAAAGTGGTTATCGTTTCACACAAAATTCTAAATCTGTCACATAGGGTTGATTATAATTGACTTTGCATGAAATGCAACGTGACAGTTTTGAATGAGAGTATTTTGGTAATATTTTAAAAATTAATACAGACAATTATTTTATATATTGCACAATTTTTTTTAAATTAAATGAAATTTAAAAATATGTGAGAAAAATTATTTACAAGTACATAAGTGAGTTAATATATATACAATTCATAATTAATTCAGATAAAGTCTTTAAATAACAATTTGATAAATAAAACAAGTTATATATAAATTTGGGTACAGTTATTTAAAGAAAACAGATTATAAAATTAATTCATTTTTATATAAAATATACTCTTATTTGATCTAGATTTATAAAATTTATTCTAATTTAATATACAAGCTAGAGAGTAAATTTCATATATTGCAAGGCAAGTCTGGCTCGTGCTACAAACGAAAGCTCCCATGAACTGTTTAAAGTATTGAAAAGGACACCATTCTTATCCATCATCATCCACTATTATTATCTTGCTTTCTTCAGTCTTTTTGGAGATATGGTTTTAGCTTTCTGCTGCTGCTGCACAATCTGCTAATTCGTCGTGTTAATTAGCTAGTGGACCCAAAAATTGCTTAAATAGTCAAAATTTCCTAAATACACTGAAAACTAAAATTCTTAGGTTTCACGTATCGTGTTGAGGTGATGGTACATATATAATAATATACAATCAAAAAGCATCTTCTCGAAATTATACATAGCAGAAAAGCTTGGGTTTAGTGGATGAAGTATAAATCCCCCTCCTATGAAATCTGAACTATCAAGCATATAATGTGGAGCCCCGTATCCCTTTATGCAAAATCTTAAATTAAGCCTATCCCATTTTTCATATGTAAAAGCTAGCTTTTTTTTATATATTTTATTAACATATGTAACAGCTAGCTGTAAGTATGAGACAAAAGAAAAATATATTAATCCATAACATATTTTGTAGATAAGAAAAAGGTATAATTGGTTATGTGGATGTACTATGCAGCCTAACCTCGCAAGAAATTTTGTTCCACAGAGACAGAATCTGATCCCTTTCCAAGCTTTGGAAGGGCAGATTTTTCAAGCCAAAGTTTTTGTTTTAGATTCTTACTACTCATAAATCACTATCAACCATAACTAATTCAAGTTAAGGCAAGGGAACTTGATTATTTCAAGAAAAGAATTCTACCGACAGTGTGTGTTTAATTTATAATTTCAAATGTTTTTAGTTTTTGAAATTATGAATAAATCTTTGCAAAACCAACATGGCTCTCACTATCTGTAGCACCACTTCTATTGATTATACCTTTGAACTAAAAGCCTAAAACCACACAAACAAGAAAAGATAATGAAAAGTTATCTCTAAATTGTTGTTTTTTTTTAATTTATGATGGAAACAATTTTTAAAATCTTGTTTGAATACCATAAACACTTATTTAATAAGAAAAAATGAAATAGGTTTTACCATAAGTTAAACATAATTTACACTTAAGTTAACTTGTAAAAGCTCTTTCTAGAGCCATCAAAATAGCTTTACTCGATCCATTCAGCCCTGACCAAATTTGGCTTGGACTCGTTGGGTTAGAGCTAGTTTATAGGCTTTAAATTTTAATAATTTGACCTACTTTTTAATATTACGGCCAAGGTTAAGATGAAGATAGTCTAAGTGGGGCAAATGAAAGATATTATGACTGAAACCAATTAAGTTGAATATATTTTAGCCGAGACTGTGTTAAAGATACTTTGAACGAGATTGAGTTGAAAAAATACTAACAGAAATCGAGTTGAAGATACTCTAGGAAAGATTGAGGTTATATTCCAGTCAAATCGATTTGAAGATACCCTAGCCAAAACCTTGTTGAAGATACTCTGGTATCTTTAGCTAAGTTAAACACATTATGGCTAAGGTTGAGTTGAACATACCTTAGTTGAGGCCAAGTTGAACATATTTTGACCATGGCTAAGTTGGAAATACTTCTTCGACCAAAATCAAGTAAAACATAGTTGAAACCTAGTTAAAAATACTTTAGCCTAGGTTGAGTCGAAGATATTCTACTAGAAACATAGTTGAAGATGCTTTAGAGATGAGGTCAAGTTAAACATACTTTTTCTAAGATTGAGTTAAACATATTTTGGCTGCGATCGTGTTGAAAACGTTCTAGTCAAAGTTGAGTAGAAAATACTTTTGCCAAAACAGAGTACAAAATACTTTGGTCGAAACCTAGTTGAAGATGATCTAGCCAGGGTTGAATCAAGATGCCTTAGCTGTGGACAAGTCATGATGCCCTAACCCAACCTTGGCTGAAGTAGACTCAAAGATGGATTGGTCGAAGTGAAGCCTAAAATACCTTGGTCAAGGCTGAGCCAAAGATGTCATGGTCTTAGCTGAGCCAAATATATCATGGTCGAGACTAAGCCATAGATGCTGTGGTCATGGATGAGCCAAAACTATCATGGTCAAGGCTGAACCAAAGGTGCCCTAACTGAGGTCGGCTAATAGATGACTTGATCAAGGTTGGCTTAAAGATGAAATGGCTGAGGATAGCTAAAAGTAGCCCCAGGCCGGTCGAAAGATGCCTCAATCAAGGCTAACAAAAAGATTTGCTACAAAGGTTAACATGAAGATTCCCTGGCCAAGGCCAAGTCAAATATGTCGTGACAAAGGTCAAGGCCTGTCAAAAGATTTCTCAACTAGGGTCGAGCCAAATATGCCACCCTTGCCAATGGCGAGCTAAAGATGCTCTCAGTTGAAGCTAGTTAAAAGATATGGCTTAACTAAGGTTGGCCAAAAGAAGCCTCAAGCATGGCCGATCTAGAGATGCTTTAGGTGAAATTACTTAGGTTAATTGAGATTGGGATAAAAATATTTTTTTAATAGTTGAAAAATATTTTTTTTGAAGTAGTCATGACCTTTGAGTTGATCATTCTTAAGCCATAGTTCTTATCCCGTACTAAATGGGATTATTAAGCTCGATTATTTTCCTAGATATACAAAAAAATTACCAAAACATACAATTCCCCCCATTATTTACACCAATATACATGTTTACTATTCACAGTATAAAAAAAAGATTATGAGTTATTTATTTTATGTCAGTTATGTTAGTAAAGCTTTTATTTTTTTTAAGAAACGTCCATTATAATTTTTAGACTAAAAAAGAGATTCTGAGTTTTGGGTAAGATATTTTGTTTATATTATAATGCATAATATTTAATTATTTAACATTAAACTAACATTCAAATTTATATTTTTTTTTCAAACTACAGGGTATGCCATGACTCAACCAAAATTTTTTCACCACTACCGGGAGTTACAAGAAGACAACCCGCACGACACTGCATGGCTTGATCAAATACCAAGGGAGCAATGGACCTTGGCATGACATGAGGGAAAACGGTAGGGACACATGACCACTAATTTGGCAAAGTCACTAAACTCGGTGCTAAAAAAATTCAAAATTTTCCAATCACAGTCTTGGTCAGAGCCACACATGAGAAGTTAAACAAATATTTTGTTGACTGTGGGACTCAGCCTGATGCAATGATCGCCTCCGGACAAGTTTACACACTTATTGTAGTCAAGTTCATCACTGTAGAAGAAATTAAGTCCAACACTCACTTCGTTCAACAGTTTGATCACCAAAGATTTCAATTTCAAGTTGAGGAAATAGTGAATACGAGAGAGAGGCATCGAATGGAGAAATTCACTGTCAGGCTGGATAAAAAAACATGTGATTGTGGGAAACCTCAAAAGCTACACATGCCATGTGCACATGTCATTGCTGCATGTAAGCACATCAATATAGATTACTTACAATATGTTAGTCCAACGTACACATTAAATTACATGTCAAGTGTCTTCAAAGTCCCGTTAGCAGGTATGTGTCATCATGATTATTGGTCACCATATGAAGTATCACAATTATGTGTCAATCCAGCCATGAGGAGAAACAAAAAAGGTTAATCAAAATCTACAAGAATACGAACAAATATGAATGAGAGGGAAAGAAGTCAACCAAAATGGTGTTCAATCTGCAAGTTAGTTGGTCATTCAAAAATAGGTACCCCACCATCCTGCAAGTTCAAGTCAAGCAAATTAATTTTTTTTTACTATCAATGTATTTCATTTCACATCATTTATAAATTAATAAAACATTCTTCAACTGTACAATTTAATATTAATGTAGGTCTTCAAAAAAAAAATTACATTGTAATATTTTTAACTAATTTTGTTTAACTTCGTAATCTTCTCTAATTTTATTAGTTTCCTTTATTTATATATTTTTTTAAAAATAATTTTAAAAAATTTTAATAAAAAGGAAAACACACGTTAAGAATTTGGGTTTGGGGGACCCAAATTCTCAACGTTGAAACTCATTTTTTTAAAAATTATAATGTAAATTTGGATCTCTCTAACCATCCGAATTTATACTATAAATAATAAATTCATATATTGGTGTAAATAATGGGGGAGTGGTATGTTTTGATAAATTTTATTTTTTTTAATATCTGGGAAAAAAATTCTATTAAGCTCCCTCGTTAAGGTGGGCTAAAAAATCCTAGAGTCATTATAGGGGCAAAGTGGACCACCCATAGAGTTTAGAGCTAAGATGACACATCTAACTCTTTCATGTTAGGTTCTGCAAAATCTCATTTTAAGTTATGTATAAGTTAGTTTTAGGTTATAGAAAAAAAAAACATTTTTTCTTACTTTTTATAAGTATTTTATGAAATTTTTTATCTAAATATCATCGAAGATTTTAAATAAGAAATTGATCATTGAAATGTTTGAAATTATTCTAGAGAACAGTTGTTAAAACTAGAAAGTGAAAAGCAAAAAGCTGGACCAACAAGCGTTAATTTTCTAGCTAAAGGATTAGCAAAACTTAATATCGATCGATTCCATTAGCAAAAAGAGACCAACATATTTTAGAAAGCAACTAGACTTACTAAAATAATAATTGGAATAAACCAGTGAGCCAATACGGGTTTAAAGAGATTATGCCTCAAGATTTTTAGATGAGGGACCATCCTCATCTTTATCCGGATTCCACTTCAGAAACAACAATATATATACCCACAACCCTCATGCTACTGAACTACTGAAATTCACACCGTGCAATAATCTCCTTTAATTTAATAATTCTAGTACCCTGTATTTTGTTCTCAAAACTTGCTGGTGAAAATGGAGGCATACAGAAAGAGCCACAGAGGGTCGTCCATGAGAGGAAAATCCTTGCCTTTCTATAGAAATGCACCAAAATTAGCTTCCTCAACCACCGTGCAATACACAACAACAGCTTCAGATATTAAGACAAATCACTATTCTTCTTCTCCTGCCTCAGTAGGGTTCGTTGTCCACGAGGACTATGCAACCACAAAGCGAAATCCGAAGCTTCGCATTGTGGTTGCAGACAGTAGGAGCAATTTGGATGAGTTGTATCGCCAGCCAGCCGATGAAAGCGTGGACACCAAAGCTGAAATATATATTGCTATGGTTCAGAAACGTTTGATGCTTGAGCGATAAAAACACATAAAGCAAATAATGTGAATTTCATGCTTAAGAAATCCGGTCATCTATCAATTGTTATTAGTTGCTATATGTATTTTAGTAGCATTTAATAAATATTAGTACCTTTTTTAATTTGGGCCAATTTTTTGGCACTCTGTAGAGATAATTATGCTATGCTGTAATAATTAAGTATGCTAATGTTAACTAGTAGTAGTTTGTTTGGCTTATATATATGAACACGTTTGGCAAATTAAAACTACGGGTTGCATAGTGATTAAGTATTATTTTGGATTATCATGTCATAGTGAGTAGAAATTGAAAATTATTGCTTTCTTATTGTATCAAACTATAGGTTCCAAATTGTAATATATATATATATATATATATATATATATATATATATATATATATATATATATTTGAAGCAAACTCGCACTTAATGAAGGTTTTCATTATCGTAGTTGTAAGTTTGTACCATAATATTCTTTCTCTCAACCCAGTGCTGTAAGAAAGAGGATATAGCCAGTGGATGATCCGCTGATCGCAGTTACTTCATAAATGTAAAAGATCTTAATTATTCCTTGAAACAGATGTTTTCATCACCTCCTTTATAAACAGATATTAATTATCCTTCTGAGAAATTAAAATTTTCTAACTTTTCAAAACATTCGTATTTTCTTTATAACTTCTATCCTTTCTTTCACTTAAAAGTTTTCCATTATCCAACTTGTGACTCATTTTCTTTTACTCTCATCATTTTAATTTTTTTTATCCAAACAAAAATTTTGAAAATAAAAAAATTTAAATTGAAATAATTGAAATTCTTATATATCCAAACACACTCTAAAAGAATTTGTTTTTCTGTACTTGCACACGTTAAAAAATATATATACCGGAAATTGGTGCCCCGGTATCACTTGAGCAAAATATTAAAGAACTATAATTATAACTTGAAATTCTTTTTCTTTTATTTTTTGCATTAGTTTTTCCATACTGCTATAGGTAAGGGAGCTTTTTGCTTTCATGTAATGTTATTCGCTCTTTTTCTATTGCTTTAGTATGATTCCTCCCACTCCCCACTTATATGTACATGAATTCTCAAGATAAACTTACAAATAAAGCGTATATCTGTGATCAATGATAAAAAAAACGGTCTAGAGCTAGCAAGTATTTATTTTAATGTAGGAACGATTTTGTTTTAAGCTGTCATTATTCTAACTCTTTGAGAAGTTTATACATGCAAACAAAGAATCATTATATTTGAATACTTCATTTTTTTACAAACCCACCAACACATTTTATTCTTTTTTATTTTTTTCTTCCTATCATATATGATCATCTATCATACCTATAATTTTCTCCACTAAATATAAAATAGCACAATCCAAATATATTTTTCTGCAAATAAAAATGTAGAAATTGACTGTAAGATGAGAAGCCAAAAGCACACCTGCCAGAAACCTATTAACATTTATGTTGAGAAATTAATTATTTATACATGTAACGCCCGGGAGTTTAAACAAAATATGAAAATCAAGAGAGAAGGAGGAGAAATGAGGAACCTAGAGAGAACTCAGAGAAGCCAAGAGCACTTCACATTTCTCTGTACTCAAAATTCGGCTGCCACAACGGAGTCAGGGGTCTCTCTTAGCTTATACAGGAACTCTAAATTAGGTCTAAGGGCTTTTTCTATATTTCTAAAATGTGATTTAAAAAAAACATTTTAAATATCTCTAAATCATCCTATTTTAATTAATTTGACTCTAATAAATAAATCATATTATCACAAATAATTTTATGAGTTCAATATCTTTGGAATCACCCAAATCTAGTTTGGAATGAATTTTCTATGATTAGAAGTCAAAACACTAATTATGCTCAATAAATTAATTATCAATGCATAACAAAAAATTTCCTTGAACTAAGATTATGTTCGACAAAATGTTTCAGCTATCTTCTAATTTTTTTACTAGTTGAAAAAGTCATTTGATTGTTCGGTAAGTAAGTTTTTTTAATAGTTTCTCATTAGTTTTAAGAGTTTTTTGAAACCAAATATCATTTTTTTAAATGTTAACTTCTAACTTTTAATATTTTATTTCATTTTTATTTTTGATACATTTATTCATTTTCTTTGTTACCTTATTTAAATAAATCATGATTTTATTATTTTTCTATCATTTTACACTTTTCAACTACTTCAACAACTAGTTTTACAAAACACTTTTCAACTAGTTTTATCGAACACAATCTAAAAAATAATTTTATCAAGGATCAAAATAATTTATGACCTAAAAAATCATATAATTACAAAAATATCATTAATGAAGCCATTTCCCCTACTTTGACTTTTATATGACTGGTTTAACTTTACCTAACTAGATTTTGATTAAGGTTTTTTTAGGCCTAAAACACATCTTCTTATGCCTATAATTAAAATTCTATAGCACTTATTCATTCAAGAATATCACACACCTAAAACAATTATTTCATTATTTAAAATGCTATAACACTAACTATCATTCAAACCTTAGTTATTTTTACCCAAAAAATTTTAAGTACAAATAATTGGGATGTTAAAATTATATTTTTTTTCTTATGAAATATATAATTTACTCATTTATATTAATTTAATATTTTTATATCTTAATTTTTATAATTTTATATTATAATAGTTTGTTATTTTCCTTTTTACTCTAGATATGAACTTGCTATTGTTAATGAATATTGTTTTGTTTTTATTAAAATTTAAATTTAAGTATTTTGATATTTTTCTTGGACTTTTATTTGTACTTGGAATTTAAAAATCTATCAAAATAATATTATAGTTTAGTTTATAGTGCTAAAAAGTTACAATATTATATTTATTTAATATTATTTTATTAATGCCGGTTCAATCACAATTTAACTACAATTGAACCAATAAATGACATTAATTTTGAAAAGATAACATTAAAAAAACAATAAAATAGTAGAATTGACAGGTGAGCTGATTTGGCAAAATAATACTAATATAATAGGTGAGACATATTAACATGATAACCATGTGTTAGTGTCATAATCTTATCGGATACTATTTCTTCTGCTGAAGGGTTCCAGCTACTTCTCTTCCTTTTTGCTCTGTCCGAATGGTATGGTCCAAAAAGGAAATACATCTAAGAGACATTTCAACGTTGTAAGGGTTTGTCTTAGAGCAATAAAGGTAATAATAAATGTGTATTTCATGAACTGATTTTTACCTGTGAATCCTATCCTTCTTATACTAATATATATTGTTCGGCCTTTAACTCTTGGATCTACACGTGCTAATTACCCTCTAAGCAATATGTCCTCTAATCAGGATTGGGTGGCTTAACCCCATGATTATTTAGTAAGTGTAATTATCTGCCTCTTAAGGGACCCAATAGGTATTTAGTGAGTGCATTGCTTTTATCTTTTTGCGGGGATCGAATAGGTACTCCACATCATATCCGAGTACCTATCCATTATATCATGCATCAAATTTAAATCATTATAATAGATTAATTAAGAATCGATATAGTTTTTTTTTTACTGCAAAAAACGATATAGCTATTATTATATTTACACACTTTTTAAATCTTATATTACTACCATTACTTTTTAATTCATTAAAGATACGCCATATAATGGATAGAACTGGACATGGTTCGAATATACTCCATATAATGGAGTAAATAAGTCGTCCGTAATGAATTACAGGATTGTTCAAATTTTAATAACACGGATATATATTAGCTTTAATTTTCTCGTACATAAATATGCACACTAATAAACCTAGTATGTTTCCTCAAAAAAATAAATCTAGCATGTTAATTAAATTATACAGGTACTAGTAGCTAGTAACCATGCTTTACCATTACGATTTGTCTTGCATACTTGATACTATATCGCCACGAGATATTTTTACTCCTTTGTCGTTGGTATTACAACTTGGAAGTGGAGTGGAATGGTGGATCTAATTCTGTCTCAACATCAGCATCACCATATCCCATGACGTCGTTTTAATGATGTTAACATCATCATCCCTGTTGCCATAACATCATTAGGATTTTTTTTCTTCAGATAATTACCATATCCATTAGTTGATTACCCTTGAATCTTGGTCACACACACACAGATATATATATATATATGAACAATTGTTTCTCCAAAACGAGCAGCTTCTGCCGACAAAATCACTTATATATTCCCAAAGCAAAGCTTTGAAAAAGAGTAGATAAAGAACAAATGCTTCTAGGGAACACACGCGTATGAACATTAATTTGGCTGGAGTGTGTTGCTGGCATATATATTGGGCCTTTGATTTTGTGCCCGCTCAGATGGGCTAATTCATGATCCTTTTATAGATCAATTATGTTTTTCTCTCTATTTTTTTAAAAATTTTTACTTTTAGTCTTCAATTAAAACTTTTAGCATTTTTTCCTATACTTTCCTTTATTAATAATTTGAGTCCTATTGTTAACTAACAATTAGGAAATTAGGATGATAATAGGTCGATCGATAGTAACGGATCCGTAAGTTTTTCTGAACAAGAAATAATTTATAATATTTTTATATTTTCAAAATGTTCTATGATATTTTTTTATTGTTAATACTACTAAAATTAAAAGGATAAAATAGTAAAATTAGTATCAATTTATTCTTTTTTATTTCTTGTATTTTTTATATTCATTCTAGAAAAAAAAATATTTTGTAGGAACAATGCCTATTTTTTTCTGGGGGCAATGTTTTTATTACACTATAACACATACAAATAAAGGAAAACTTTGAGGGGACAATTGTCCCTACACACCCTATAAGATACATCTGCCACTATGGATCGGGCATTGGTAGTGCTACCTGCTACCCACCCTACTGGGCAAAATCCGTACCCATTACTACATGTTATCTGTTTGAAGATTATCTGTAGATTCTTTTATACACTTGGGTATTTATAGATACTTCAAATTTAAAAAAAAAATATTTTTTAAAAAAAGGTGATTCTTTTTAAAAGATACATTATCAAACAAATCCTTTATTTGCTATAAAAATTGAAAATAAAATTATACTATTTTAAGATTTTGTATGTGAAGATTACATGTTTTTAATGAAAGATATCAGATTTTGTGATTGTAAAGAAAATTGAAGAAATACAAGGATACCATATATCGTGTTATTTTGAATCTCCGAACCTAATTCCTACTAGTAAAATGTATCCCAACAACACTAACTATAGTGAATTAAAGAGCCATATCCAAAAAGAAAGAACACCAAAGAAGTTAACATCAAGCAATAACTAGTGAATTAAAAATCAAGAGTCCAAAAGAAACAACACAAAAGAGTTAAATATGAAGTAAGTATCTCTAAAGCATAAGTAAACATAAATCTAAAGTATAAGTACACATAATGTTACAGTATCTTAAAATCATAAGCAAACGTGTACAGGCTGCAACAGTATGCATGAAATACTCTAACATTATGTGTACTTGTACTTTAGATAAGGGTAGTTTTGTAATTTAATGAATAACATGTATAAATACTATGATACACATACCTACTCCTTAACGGTGGGTAAAAAAAAATCCACACTCACTGGTAATAGATATCCATTTAAACTATTCATCTTATATCCATGGATAAATTTTATCTGCGAATATTCGTAAGTACATATATTTTTGTCATCTTTATAAACAATGTTAACTAATGATGTGATAACCACAATGACTATCTAATGACTTATGACATCATCAAATGACTTTGATAGACTAGTTATGGGTAAAAAAAAATTTGTAAACTATATTTTTAATCTTTCATCAACGAATTTAGACTAATATGAATAGGTGAGGGGTTAAATTTTATTTATTAAATTACTCAATTATGCAATATTTTTGTGACAACCATGTTTATAAATTTTATATATTTTTTAATTTCATAAATATGAAAGTTATTTACTTATATTTCAAAATCAATTGAATTTAAAAAAAAAAAACATGTTGAGATATATTTTACCATTTTTTATGTTTTTATTTTTATTTTTTTGAAAAGGATTAGACTTCTCCTATCACCCAAAGAATAACCTCAATGCAAACAAAACAACTTATATATGTTTAAACAAAGTTGACAATGTGGGGTGACGAAAATTATCTATTTAATTGTCCGAGTTTTGTAGATTTGATCTATTTTATATAAACTTTGAATTCAATGTTAGATAAATAAAATTTACCATTCATAAATTTTTTTTATTAAAAGTGTCCTTTTTCTATGTTTAGAACATGGTATAATTAAATCTTGTTAACATTTTAAGGAGATATTTTCATCCTTATTAGTAGTATGAGTATGACCTTGCATGATTATAGTCACTTAAACAATAAAACAATGCTCAAATAGGAAGAGGTCTAAGTATATACTGTACTAGTAAGTCCTTTATTGATTAGGAGTATCTTGGAATTTGGGATAATCTTAAAGTAGTCATCTTGATATTTCACACTGACTACACGTATAAGTTAATAAAAGGCTTGGTAAGGTCTAATTTAGATACATTGGTGACCCAACCCTAAGAGTTTTATATCACACGAAAATAGTAAAAAATAATGTTTGTCGACAATGTCTGACCTAAGTTAAAGAAAATAGTTAAAAACCCTCATGAATGCCACGAATTCACATGAAGTTACAATGGTGCCACACAATGAGGTGTTGCAACTTGACAATCTTAAAAGAAGAAGAAAAACTCAAATATCAAGAGAACTAAAAAAGAAGTCATACACCCATAGAAAGTTAAGGGTTATACACGAATTTGATTATTCTTAGTCGAGTTGTTAATGTGATACCTCGAGTCTGACACATTTGAGGGATTGATCTACAAGACCTCGACATTCTCTAGGACTAGTATACGAGAACCTTTGTATGGTCACATTTATGAGCTATTGGAAGGAAGACCCAAGTGCCTAGTCCAAGGCCTGTGAATGCCTCATTATTAAGTCTACAATATTGACAACAATATTAGAGTTGTGTCCATAATGGGTTGAAAATCTAGAACTAGAACTTTACCCTGTAGAGTTTGAGTTTTTATAATTTAACAAAGAGTCCAATACACAACTTTTTAATAGATGAATGCTTAGACCTTTGTTCCTCTTCAATAGGCATCAACGTGCATTGAGGCACACAAAGAAGGGCCCCTAGTTTGTCACAAATCTCCTTAACGCAACATCAAGTTGTGATAACTTATTTGATGACAACAAACTCGATAGTTTGTCTAAGATTCTTCACACTCTTTTGTCATGATCCCTCAATTTCCTGAGGCACGTCATTGCTAGAACTCTCACAAAATTCATTTCCCAAATACCCATCAACCAAAAATTGAATCTATAGTACGTTCTTCTTTTCACAAGAAATCAAGATTCATGAGACGCCAAGGGGAAGCCGAAGACCAGCAACTAAGGGTATTATACGAGCTATGTTCCCTCATCATTCACACTCTCAAGTTTCCTCCGTTACCCTATTTCCCCACCTCGTACCCATGTTCTAGGAGATGTTCTATGTTGCTGCACTTGTCTCCAACTTGTCTGTGTTGGGGCGTTTCATTCTTGGGTCCATCACGCTGCAGAGGGATCTTCCACGTCAGCCTCTTTCTCTCTTCTTACTTCCTTAGCCTATCTATGCCTTTCATGCATGCTTGTTTCATAGTTTGTTCTTCAATCTATTTTTTTTTTTACTAATTATTCTCTCCATTCCAAATTATATGACAAAAAAATTTGTCCGAAACAGATGTCATTTCATAAAATCAATGTTGCATTAAATATTTTTTGAAAAATTCAATAAATTAATTATTTTTGTTCATTCCTATGTGAAATCATTAAACGCCATATATAATATGAAATGCAGAAAGTATTAATTTTAGATTTCAATACTTCAATAATTATATACTAACTACTAAGATGTAAGTTCATTAAATAAGTATTAAGTTCCTCCGAGTGAAATATAAGATTTATATCTCTTGAATAAGTATTAAGTTCAAACTATGTTAACTATATGTAATTGTGGTCTCCTAACAATTTTTATGCAAAATCGATCTCTTAAATTTTTTATTGTTGCAATTAAGTTTTTTTGTCACTTTTTTTTTAAAAAAAATTATTTTATATTAAACACTTTACAAATTGAATTGACTAAGATTTTGAAAGTTGTAAGTCAGAGAAAATTAATTACGAGACAACTCTGCTTTAATTTTAAAATAGTAAACATGATCTACTAAAAAATAATTAAAGAACTAAAATTGCACATAATTTAAATTAAAAGGATTAAAAGTGCATTTAAATTAAATTTTGTTATTATTATTATTATTTACTTTTTTGGTGCTTGTGATGTCGTTCAGATGAGGCTAATATATACCGCTGAAGCTCTAGGAGGGAAAAGAATTGTCCGAGACTTTGAGATTAGGTAGCAGATCACACTTTGCATGCAATAAAATGAACGATTTCATCTGTTTGCTCGTTTCAATTTTAATTTTCTCATTCTGTTTTTGCATGAACTGGTATGTTTCTGTTCGCACTCTGTCTCTAAGATCCATTAACAATAAATAGCATCCCTCGTACATAGCTCTTCAATAAGAAAAGTTCTATTCTAGAAAATGAAATTTCAACCTACCCAAATTGTTTCAATAAAATTGCTGGAAGGATTTATAATTTGTTACTGTAAGTTTTGTTAATGCAGCCAATTGAATTGAACAAATAGGCTGGTTTTTCGAGCATCTCAAATACAATTTTTATCCATAAGAACTGAATCAGTATCAGGATCAGGAGGTTTATATAGCTAAACCCATTGGTTGATAACTAGAGTGAAATGAAATAACAACATATATATAATTGAACGAGGTGAAATAAAATTATCTTTTTCACTGCTTCGACATTTTTATCATGGAAGAAAATTAAATTAGAAGTTCTGTCTCATACCCCCTAATACTGAAGGGGATAAACAAGGAGGTATATATAAAATGTAGTAATAGAATAAAACATCTTCCATCATATTCTATTTCATTTCGTTAAACTAAATATAGTGATTTATCCACTACCAATGTGAACATCAATGGCAATGAGGAAGATAGCCATAAAGCCAAAGAAAAGAAGGGAATGAACAAATATGGAGACGCCACTTGTTTGAAAATTGCAAAAATCCACAGGCCTTCCTTTGCCAGGAAGCTGGAACAATAATCCGGGTGAAAACACCACAAACAGTACCAAACCTATCACCACACCAGCCCAATCACCCATTTATCTCTCAAAAAAATTCTTTGCTAAATAATAAGAGACCCTAATGCTATAGGAAAATGAATAAGCACATGGAGGAAATTAATGTATATAGGTGAATTTATATTGGAATGTTTGAAGGACTTAGCTATATGGATGCTATATAGGACAACATAAAGTTCAAGGAAGGGTAGGGAGAGACATTCAAGTTGAAAGATGGGACAAATAAAATGGCTTCATTGGCTTGGCTTGGATTAAAATCGATCGGCAGAGGCATTGAATGCAACGATTCCTAGAAAGTTGCATCCTTAACGCATGGCATCACACTATTGGGATCCCTCTTATATGAGACGGCTACCAATTAAGTTTCCAAAGAATTAATGTCCCTATCATACTAACTTACAATAAAAATTTCTTTTTTTTTCAAATATAAATGAATATTAATTACATATACTTTAATGAGATTATCTTTAAAATATTTTTTATTTAATTAGGTGAAATATTTTTTTATGTTTATATGAAGTTTCAATGAAAGATAGTTTAAAAAAAATGTGTTTAATAACTGTAAAAAATGTTTGTTAATAAGTGTAAAAAATATTTTTTTGCTTATAACCGAGACCATATGAAATACTTGTTTTTAAGGTTATTAGGCATGTGCTTTCGGATAAAAGTTTTGAATTAACTAATTTGTTGGCCATTTATTTTCGGTTTCTCGACTTCTTAGTAAGATGACAAATGCTAACCAAGGGCATTGGTTAAGGAAGTCAAAAGAGAAAATTTTATTTGGAGCTGAAAAATTACATTCCTCTATATATGATGTTTAAATGCATTAAGTTGCATGTAAATTATTAGTATGTATATTACCGTATTTTCACTTTTATTTTTTTAATCTCTCATATTCTTTAACATAGGCAATGTTATTGTCACCATCACATTTGAGATAGTGTTCATTTTGATAGTTGGTGGCTTGACACAATTTTGTCTAGATTAAAAGATATCTTGATGGATTGAGAGAATATGATGCTTATAAATTATCTTTGGTCTTGACTTCTAAGTAATGTTGAAGTTTTCAGTGTTTACAAACTATCATTGGTCTTAACTCTAAACTGATGTGAGATTTTTGACATACTATAACACAAACTTAACTTTAAAGTCTTATATCACTTGAGAGTGAATGTTAATGATAATTTATAAACACTTTCTTCTCTTAATCCATCTCATTCAGACTCTTGTTAAAAGACATGTACATGGCATAACATTGCATTATTGGCCATGATTTATTGTAACCGTGCCTATACATGCACTTTCTCTCTCTTCTCTTGTGTGTATAATTCTGATTTTATTTTCCGACCCCATGAATCTTCCAATGATATTATAATTCTGATTTTATTTCACGAAACCATGAAATGGGAAAAGTAGAGAGTTAGAGACTGGGCCTACCTTAAAGGGCCACTAACTATTGGATACTGTTCCACATGGCCCTCCTCTACATTTCAAATCCAATTTTTTTAACATATTATATGCGGATCCAAGTTTTAATAATAATTAAAAAAATTAATGATATTTTTAGTCTTTAATCTCTCATTTTCAAAACATTGGTTTTAGTCTCAGTATTTTTTGAAAATACTTAAGTTCTAGTCTCTATAAAAAAAGTGTTAATTTTAGTGACTAAAATTAAGGTATTTTCAAAATGTATGGACATAAACTATTAATTTTAAAAGTCAATAACAAAAAACAAAATTTACAAAATTTTCAGAACTAAAACCGCTATTAACCGTAAATAAATAATCAATAAACATATTATACAGGTCCATATCATATCAGAACACGACTGATGGAAAATCTTCCTTTCATTTCTCCTTTTTATAGCTCATGACATGCATTCCAATCTTTTCTAAATTCATGTACGCTTTGGCTTTGAACACATAAATTAAGGAACCTACCAGAGTGTCGTCTCATGCTACAACCCAATCTTTTCACACGCATTTCTTTCCACTTTTCAAGACTTAACTTAGTTTAATAAATAAATTAGACCCACTTTGATCAAACAGTAAAGCAATCAGAAAAAAAAAAAAAAAAAGACACCCAGATGAGCATTATTAGAAGCTTATGAGGGGAAGAAAAAAAAAGGAAAAAAAAAATAAAGCTAGTTCTTTTGGTTGGCACATAAAGCAAACCCCACTGACCACAACAAATAACATACCTTTCTTCTCTCGTTAACCCTTGTCTTTTTTTCTCACGAAGTTTAGCATCATCTTCTCCTTAACCAGCAAGGAAGTTTTTTCCTACTTATTGAGAAAGCCCCACATGGTCCTTATTTGGGTAATTTTCACACACAAGCAATTACAACACAGAGTGAGAAGTGAGGAGTGAGGAGTGAAGAGTGAAGAATTGAAGAGAAATGGGTGCTGATTGGGGACCAGTTATTATTGCTGTGGCTTTGTTCATCCTCTTATCTCCGGGTTTGTTGTTCCAATTTCCCGCAAGGTATAGGGTGGTTGAGTTTGGAAACATGAGCACTAGTGGGATCGCAATTTTGGTTCATGCCATCATTTTCTTCTGCATACTTACCATCTTGGTTGTAGCAATAGGCATTCACATACACATCAATTGAATCCTTTGTTCACCTTATGTAGTCACCACAAATCTCCACATATATGTTTACGATTACTTTCTCTCTCTTTTTTTTTTGGCTCCTTTGATGTATTAATTAATTTCCCTTTGAAGTTTTTCATCTTGGTTTCTCTTCTGGGGTACTGTGTACCAAATATTGTTCAAAAGGGAAAAGGAGATATAAAACTATAGGAATTATGCATGTCTTTTGTTACTTCTTAATTTCAGTCGACTTCATTATTCTTGTTGTGTTGATTTTGGTCTTCTAGTACATCTTACGCTCTTAATTCCTAATGGGTTGTTTGCATAAGAATATTCTGCCCGCAATTTAATAAAATCCCACAATCAAATGTTTAGTGAAAGGGGAAAAAATAGATTTAATTGATGGTGTATCAAACATTATGCTTGTTTCTCGTGTATATATAACCTGCTAGACAAACGGACTCTAAGTTGAACTTCGTTAATAATACTTGTTGGCCTATGTTTATGAACATGTTCAACTTTATTCTAATTTTAAGTATGTAACAACGTTTCCCTAGGTCTTTTTAAGAAGAAAAATGTAAAGCACTTTGGTCCAACCTTTGACCATATTTTTTGTTTCATAGTTAACATTTATGCTTTTATCTTAGCTGGCATTTCTATATAGCCCTCTTGGACCTAAAAACCAGCCTTTTCAAATCTCTTAAAACATTCTTGCAGTTTGCGGATGGAATAATTTTTTTTTTTCCAATCAAAGGATGGCAATAGTTAGATTCATGTAGATTTTACTATTAATCTTTGAAATATGTGGAGAGAGAAAAAGAATCTGTAACTCGTGAATCTGAAGGTCGTTAATTTTTGGAGTATTTCTAGCAAAATATTCTAAGTCTCACTTTCTTTTAATCCAACGAAATTCCATATTCCATGATATATAATAGTTTTTAGTTACTCAAATTTTGGTCAAATCTATTTTTTTATCTCTAGTTTAAAATTGAACTTATTCGTATCTCAATTTTAGAAATATACCCATTTGCATCTTTTAAGGTAATGACATTAGATTAACTGTGGACGTGGCTAATGAATTGAATTGTCATCATCTGTAACGTCATTTTTGTTTTATGTTACCTAATTGTGTAATGTTAGAAGAACAAAAACTGAAGTTTTACTTATTTTTCAGGGAGAAAAAACATTTTATCATATTAAATGTTTCTAACCTCAATTTAACTTTTAGGTTTGCATAGAGATTTGCCTTTGAAACTAATAGACATTCATTGGCTGGTTTTCTCTTAATTTTTGTTTACTCGTGATATACTTCGTGCAAAGAAGTTGTCATATATAATCATAGGAGTGACAACAAAAAGACATATGGTCTAAACTCCTTCATTTTATGACTCAACGTAAACCTTATTATTGCCTAAGTGATATCATGATTGTCTTATGTCTAAGTGATTTGAGTAGAAAATCTTTCTCAAATAATTAACCAAAAAATAAACGAATTTTGAAGAATAGACTTGTCCTACACTTGATGATATCAATTCACAAGGTTAAGAGATTGAATACTATCCGGAGAAAGTTTGATAGAGAACTTATCACTAAGCATTCTCAAACCCTTTTTTTAATCTAAAAACAAACTTTTATTTATCTTGTACTGTAGATATTCTTAATCTAGAGGAAAGTTTTATTTGTAATAATTAAGTTTGTTAAAAAATGAAGATGAGATAAGGAACCAATTTTTTTTTCTCTTTGGTCATCATAAGATTTGAGGCTAATTGACCATTTTGGATTATTTTCATAAATAAAATATCAATGAGTTACTTTCAAAATAATTTACCGCCATGAGTCTCTTTGTATTCTTGACCGATCTTTGAAAACCTTCCAATGATGCCTAACATATCTTAAATTGTGTGTGTGTTTTTTTTAATTTAATTCAATACATTTGGAATGATATCATAGAAATTGAAAACCAACAATACTTCAAACAAGTCAAAACAAAACTACTACATAGGTGATCCTCTTAGTAATTGGATAGAAAAAAATTACAAACCTCACTAGCTAGGCTATTTATCTATTTAAAATCGAAAAAAAAAAATTGCCTCCATCTATTATGTTAGGCATCATTGGACGGTTTCCCACTTATGTTGAAGACAAACAGAAAATGTAACACAGACAGAAACATTATCCCAAGACTCAATCCCCAAATAATCAAATATTGCATTGAATAGCCACTTTATCAGACACTGACACATCCGAGACCCCCAACTGCAAGTGAGACTGAGTTAGAAATAATTAATTAAAAGGAGATAAATGTTAGTGCTAAGTTAGCTCAGAACAAAGTATCTTTCATCAACGGCAAGAGTATGAATGAAAATGTTCCTACACAATAGGTTATGACTATGACCAATTCAAGGTAGCAACAAATCACATTTTGTGTTTACCCTGCGGTCTACATTATACAAAATGGCCACAATTGGGTTTATTTCATCTTCCCCCTGTATTATAAAAACAGGGAGCTGAATCTCCGAGCCCTTGTTCACTCCTAAATCACAGTTTTGTGGATGATTTGATTCACGTTCACTTAATTTGATTTTATGTTGAAAATCATTCTTAGTTAAAACTAATTTTAAATTTACCCAAATTTCGGTAGCTTTTAAATTTTGTTAGATAAAATAAGTTTAGTGATACTAGACATGTTTGGATTCGCATTCACATTACTACTCAAACGTGGATCACATCTTGACTTTTTAATTACTTTTTGTTTTGATACATCTTGAAGTGGAAATTTCACATTCCCATTACTCAAACATGAATCACAAAAGCAACTTTTTGGTAAATCTTACCGTGAAAATTCGATCAAATTCGATCAAACGCGAATTAAAGATCTTAATCCAAACACACACTAAATTTCACTACTACTAACTTACTTTTAAAATATAAAAAAATTAAATATAAATCAGATAACTTAAAAAATCAATTTTCCGGACGCTCACTTTTCTTTTTTAGGAACAGACAACACTCACTTAATCCAAATTTTCACGAGCACATTTTTTTTTCCAACCACCTTAAAAAAAAAAACCCTTCTCAGTACTCACTACAAAACTCAGCTTTTGGATCCGAAAAAGCACATGAAAAGTTAGTTCAAACCCAAAACTACACATAAATCAATCAAAAGCAAAACACCGCCACCAAAAAACAGTCAGATCTATGCATTTCCCATATCCAAAAAGAAGAAAAATCTTTGCTTTTGTTATTTATTATTATTTCCATAAAAAGATAACAAAAAGAACAAGTAAAGAAGAACAGACAGTTACAGTAACAGCAATGGTGGTGTGTTTTTCCTTTTCTTTGCTTAGTAACCTATAACGAAATGATACCTCAGATCCCGGGAACCGGATCAGCCGGTGTAGATATGGATTTTAACGGCGAGGATGAGGACGGAGTAGAGCGCGAAGAAGATGAGCGTGTGGATGAAAATGGCTTTGCCGTTGGTCTTCATGCTACCGAACTCAAGCTGCTTCCCGTTCCCAGGAAAGGAGAAAAGCAGCCCCGGTTGGAGCAGCACGAACAGAACTACCCCGATCAAAACCGTTGCCCAATCAGCCATTTTCTCACTGACCCAGAAAATTAAAATTAAAAAAAAATGTGGCTTTCTTTGAAGAAAAGAGTAAAGGTTGTAGCTTTTTAGGGCGATGCTTGGTATACTTTGTATTTTTGGGAGAGACACTGATTATTAATGAAGGAAGATGCAACGAAAGGGAAGAATTTGGAAGCACGAGAAAAAGGGTGGCAGAACGAAGCGAGTGTTTGGCGTGGCTATGCTATTCTGTGCTCGGGACTAGGGTATTGGGGTTTTGTGTTAACGTAGATATCCGGATCTGGATTTTATTTGTTTCGGGTTCGGTTTAGTGGAACTGATTTTTGCCTCGCTCTTATCTATTTGTCTATGCTTAAGCTTAGTTGTGACTTGTCGGTCATCATTCCATAATTATATTAAATAAGTCTGTTTGGACAACAATCAAATTTATTCCACAAAATTATCATGTCAACCTGAAAAGTAGAAACAATTCCTCCTTCCATTTAAGATTATATGATAGATCCAATCAATTCTAGTAGTGGTATAATTTTTTTTTTATATTTAGACAAGAAAATTTGTATTTGATTCATGTATAAAATTGTCTTGACTTAGTGATAATTATACACCATGAACAAAATTAATCTATGACCCAATAGATTAAAAAACACCTATAATCTTTTACTTAAGACAAAAAAAAAAGATTACATAATATAAAAATTCATAAAATTTTATAATTTATTAATAAATATCAACCAATAAAATAGTATATATTAAAAACAAGTGTGTTTAAATACTCACTAAAATATGCTTAATGGTGAGAGATTTAAATATTATGCATAAAACATTGAATTGTAACCTAAGTAAAATTATTACACACTTTTTTTATTAAAGAATACATTCCTAGCATTTATTATTTAGTTTTTTTTTTATCACACAGTCTGTGCCACTTTACTTGTACGTTTATTGTTATTATTTTCCAATCACTTTTCTCTTCGATGGAATATGCTTCTTGAAAAAATATTTTTAATATATAATTATATATAATATTTTTAATCTATCTTTTCTCATCAAATTAATTAATTTACTTTACCTTTATTTTGTGAGAAATAAGATATTTTTATAACCCGAAGTCATGTGATTAATTCCCAAGAAAGTAGAATGCTAATTAAGGGGTAACTCTTCTTCACATAATCATGAATCAAATCTTTGTTATATGCTTAAATGGTCCAAACTATTAGCTACTTGTGTTTTTTTTATAGAAAATATTAGCTATTTGCGTTACACCTTGTGGGTTTCACTTATTTTTCCTTATCTATACAAAATAAAATGAGTTTAATTTTTATATACTACAAAAAAATTATATCCTTTACTTTTACAATCCTTTGTCCCTTTTCAAAGACATATTATGCACCTAATAAATATATCTCAGTTAATAATATACATTAAATTTGTAAGAGATGATCTAAGTTTGATCCCCACATAATATATTATTAAGGTGAAACAAAGAGTTTTAAGTATAATTAAGTGTCGAACCGAATATTAGTCTCATGACTTTGTAGGAATATCTCGAGGTTCCATTGAAAAACTAAAGGTCATAATTATGGTGGTTAAAAAAAATAAAATTTCTTATGTTTAATGAAATTCTTTATTTTTATAACAATTACTTTAAAAATATCTTCAACACAATTTCTTATTGATTAACATAATATATCAAAATTAAACTATTTTTTTATTTACACCCACTTTATTACTGTTAATCGATGACCACTCCTTACGGTCTTACCTGCTACCACACAAGGAAAGCTAAAGAATAAAAAGAACAAAAGAAAGGGGAATGCCAAGGTTAAGAAAAGTTCTTTTCTTAAAAAAAAATCCATTTAGCGCATGCCTGTTTGTTTTTTTATGTGTTGTTGGTTGATTTGTATTCTGCTTTTGTATCTTCTTTATCTTTCATGTTCTTTTAATTTTGTTTTTTCCAACTTCCTTGCATAATGGCATAAAAGGGGGGACAACACAGAAATCAGGCTTGTCATTAGGCACTAAATGGACAATGATAATTAAGTTTTATCAAACCACACTTTGCATGCCTTTATTATTGCAATTGAACACTAATGCTATATTTTTTTTCTTGTAAAAATAATATCGATACAAAATTATCTTCATAAAAATAATAATTAATCTTTATTAGAAATTATAAATAAACACAAAGTGAGTATTTATTTTTTAACATAATCTATTTCATATTTAAGGGATCAATCATGATTTAATCCTGAACTATTTGATAAAAAACACGTATCCTTATCAATTATGTCATGATTGTTAGTAAAAAATATCATATTTTATTGTCATTCTATTGTAGCCATTCTCTAGAACCTTGTGGGATTGTTGACTACCACAGAAAACGATGCTTTTCTTATCCAGAAAAAGCCACAAAGAGGCCCCGGATAAAAAGGAGGACATAATACATATGTTAAAGTGAATGATTGATTATTTTTATGCCAATTAAACTTTATAGGATTCCAATTCTCTCCCTTTGAGGGATAGAAAGAATGCAACATTAAACTTTAGTAATACTTTTGATCTTTCTCTTAGCATCTAGTTCTACTTGCTCTTCTTTCATTCAAGCTTTGTGAGTGATTCTTAGAAGACTCTACAATGAACGATTGGGCTCCTCCTTTCATAGCTGCGGCTTTGTTTTGGCTCTTGAGCCCGGGAATGATCTTTCAGTTGCCGGGGAAGAATGCACCCTTTGAGTTTATGAACATGAAGACCACTGTGGCATCCATGTTTGTGCACACTGTTATTTATGGTTTGTTTCTTATGCTGTTCTTTGTTGTTCTTAGTATCCATCTTTATATTTAAGCAGCAACATAGGCTATTTAAAGAAAACTAATGTTCTGCTTTATCTTTTAAATTAGATCATGTAACAATCTTCTCATGTTGATCAGTATGTATGTGCTCTTTTGAATTTTCCACTTGATTAGTCTTCTTATTTAGCTACTAAAACTTTCATGAGTAATATGCTTGCTGTTTATTATTGGAAAGTGTTATGTAACCATCCGGTGGAGTAGAGAGTAGAATGAAGAGCATCTCATGATGTCTTTAATTAATACCAACTATACTGAAAATAAATAAAAAAATAGATGTAACTCAGTGATATATATATATATATATATATATATATATATATATATGATTTTTTCTTACATAATTTGAATCAATACCATTCCTTTTCTTTCCTCCCTTGACTCTCTCTGTCTCTGTCATAAAAATTAATGATTCTCAATTATTTTTTATGTTAAGATTAGATGGACAAAAATTATGTGAAATTAATGTGTGAAGAAAGAAGTAAAGAGCTTGACAGATATATATGCTAAAGGAAAAACAATGACATGTTTGCTAATTTCCAAGTCCTAGGTTCTTTTTCTGTAATGTTTAAAGTTTTGGTTCGTAGGAACTGCCAATTCTCAATAATGCATTCAAGTTACTAAATTCTCATAAGTGGTCATAACTCATAAGTGATCTACTACCCAATCAGAACCTTGAGTTTGCAGTAATTCTGTTTCTTAAACTACATTTAGGATTAACTATTGCAAAATAAAATATGCTTATAATAATGAATGAACTTCTCCACTGGTTTTGCTTGGTTTGTATTACAAATACCACCAAAATAATAATGATCTTCATCAAATCTAGTTTTATTTTACATGAGAGAATTGGTTATTTGATCTACGCCAACCGCGCTAATTATTTATCGGCATGAGCACTATTTTGGAGCTTTTCTTATTACATTTTGCGGCATGTGCAATAGGCCTATTTTGAATGTGCAAGTTATAAGTAGATAACAAAATGTAAAAGCATTTCTAACGCGAATGATTCATGAATGGCTTAAAATTAAACAATATTATTTAAAAAAGGATAATTTGACGATGTGTTGTTTAAATGAGTTGCTTATATAAGTAATAATTATTGCTCAATTCATTTTTATCAATTAATAAATTATTTTTCAATTATAAAATTTAATGTGACTCAAGTTAAACATTCAGCCTATCAATTTGAACGTTGAAGTAAATTTTGTGGAAAGTATTTTAATCTATATGACATTGTAAAACTCATAATTTTAGATAAACAATTTATTTAAGTAATTATGCATTGTAGATGTTCTAAAATATCATATTTGAAGTATATATAGGTATAACACTTGACAATAAAAAAAGAGAAATAGTTTAGTATGACACAATCATGCTCATTGAGACAATATAGAGAAAATATAAGAATTTTTTTATCAATAATGGAAAAACAAACAATTTATAATTATATACATGCTGAAATATTAAAAAATTGTTAAAATTTGTTATTTTTTATTAACGATTTAGGTTCATACTTTTCTTTTTAAAGAGAGTATTCATTTAAAAGGTTTAAATATCAAAATTTTAAGGCTTAAATAATTTTTTAGTTGCTATAAAATATGAAGTTTTTATTTTAGTCATTTAAATATTTTTGTTTTGATTTTAGTTCTTGAAATTTTTTTAGTCCACACAATCAAATAAAGTATTAAATGATAACATAATAACAATGTTAACAATCTATTAACTTGTCAAGTTATTAAGAAATCTCACAAGTTGGTTATATGTCACATTTTTTTTGTACTTTTAAATTCACATATGTTCAAAATAGCTTATGATTTTAAACTAGTTGATGAGAGATTCAAAAACATATTTTAAAAAAAATTACATGCGACTTTTTTATTAGATTCTTTGATGATCGGAGTTAAAATATAAACTAGGCCAAATAGGACTAAATCAAGCCTAGTCTGTGTAAAAAATTCAAAACTTAAGTTGACCTATTACATGTCAAAACCTTTATTTTTAGGTTTGACTTGTTAACCTACTTAAAAATATATTTTATATTAAAACTTTTATATATGTAGGTCTAACTTCTCTCTATATTGGTTACACTCATAGACCATTGAAAAAAAATATCTTTGTAAAACAAATTATAATCTACAAAAATCAAAATCGTCCTTAGTCAAAAATTTACTACCTTCATGATAAATTAGTTAAAAAATCTATTTTGTAATAAGTAATCTAAGTAGAGAATAAAGTTATCACTAAATAAGCTTATATGTTTGACTTATATAGGTCAACATGCTAAGTATTTTAAAAAGATAAGCAATTATATGATTTTGATACATTATAACAATTTTAATATAATTATAATACTAACAAAAAATATAATTTGTATTAACTTAAATAGGTCATCTGGCCTTTTAACCAAATAGGTTTTTATAAATACATGTAACTAGTTTATTTTTTAGAAAGTTTGATTACTACCAAAGCAATCTATCTATTAAAACAAAAAATTTAAAATATTTAAAGGGTTAAAATTAAAAATAATCTATTTTATAGGGATCAAAAGATTATTTATCCTAATTTTTAATATCTTTCATTATTACAAAGAAAGCTTACGGGTCCATTTTGTTCATTTTTATGACAAGAAAATTGGAATCAATAAAAATAGGTTGATTCTATTTGGTTTTAATTGTACTTTTAATTTTTCTAATATCCTCAATGCATGATTTTGTCCTACCCCTTTTAATTCTGTTATTTTTGTCTCCCCTATTAATAAAATAAGCAAAACTAATTTACGTAGTATTTGATTGTAGGAAAATAGAGGAGGAGGGATTTTTTTATTTAAGCCTTTCATATTTGGTTTAATTTTTAGAAGAGAAGGAAAGTAAAATTTCTTCTCATATAATTTTTTCTTACCTAAAAAATCTGAGGATTTGGGGGGAAGGGGAGATTTAAAATATTTTATAATGTATTGAGTAAGAAAACCTAGTTAGAAAAGTAAATTAATTTTTTAAATCAGTCCCCTCCCTTTGTCAACCAAATAAGAAAAAAATTACTTCTCCTCCCCTTCATTAAAATCCATACCTTCCTCTCCTCTCAACCAAATAAGATATCTAATCAAAATCATTTTCTTTTATCCCCTTCCCTACCTTTTCCTTCCATTAAAATCCCTCCCCTCCTTTGAACCAAACATAACATTAGCTCCATTGTTACATGGACACTCAATGCTTCACCATCTTCATATTTGATTATGCAGGCAAATTTCAAACTTTTGTACAATCGTTGTGGAAGATTTGATTGTGCCATCATATTCAAACTAGAGAGTGATCAGTTTGAGAAATGTACACCGTTGGATCATATGAGCAGCTATGATTTTGCCATGTGTCTCACTGTTTTCTTACGTAGAAATACTTTGATCACATAAATGTGTGTTTTCTCTCAAGAGTTGTTTCCATTTCTCTGTTTTTTGCATCTTTCTTCTGCCGTGTTATGACACAATTAATACCAAGACACTATCTGGTCAATCTAACATCAACCCATTGCCCCTCTCAATTTCTTCATGAACCAATTAATTTTATTGCGGCAATAGAGAAGACTAAGTTAAAGGATTGGAAAGAGTATAAGATATTAACAAATCACAATCTTGACTGTACCTTAGAATCATTAGTCATGTACCTTAGAATTAGATATGCAAAAAAAAAATGCTAATAAACTCCAACTTTCTACAACCTTTGCAAAGTCAAAGATGGCTATGAAAACCAGAATTGAGAATAGAAAAGTAAACAGAGGTAGAAGAGAGTGTGTGTGGGAACTGAGAAGTAGTAGCTTCTCATTAGCCTCAGTTAGAAATAACTACAAGCTTTATAGAGTTTTAACAGCTTATCTAATTACCAATTAATTCAGTTACATTCTGTTATAAGAAGATAACAGAAACTACACTAAGCTAACTCCCTATGCCATAAAGTCCTAAGCCAACTGTTAACAAAAAGATTTCAGATCATTCAAATTAATCAGGAAAAAAAATGTAGTTCACACATGCAATTCTCACATAGTCGTAAAAACAAATAACTTAATTTTTCTGCCAATAAAATAAAGCTCATTCCAACAAAAGGTAATATACTAAAGTACAACAACAACAATAGCAAAAGGAAAGCTTTTCACATGTATATGAAATTTGGTACTTAATATATAATCATATCATCTTTAACTACTCATTATTTTACCTTTAAAATTTTGTGAACATATTTATTTAACTTTCCCATTTTCTCCTCTCTTATTTCCTATTTGACTTTATTAAATGATGGTTCCAAGGTAAACACGCCATAGTTAACCTTCTTATAATATATGTGGGACTCAATCAAGTGGGATCAATAACACTAAGGATACAAATTGTATCTTAGGAAAAAAGATTAATCAACATGCATCTTTGCCCTCAACTTTTCTGTATGAGCAAAGCCACACTAAGAGGGATCATATGTTTCAGCTTAATAGCAATGCTCGTTAGCTCTGATTAATGGAAACAATATTTAAGGATAATATTTAGATAAAACAGCTTGCCCATGGAATGACAATTAGAATTATCACTTTATCTCAAAAATGGACTGACATGATAAGAGGAGGAATACACCTTCTGATTATACAAAAAAAAAAAATCCTTAGATAAAGGAGAGAAAAAACAAAAGCCAAGAAACCGTAATTTTGTCCCATTACCCCAATCTTAGAAAAACATATTTTAGTAAATTATAATGTATCTTCTGTGAACAAAACATTATGTAATATGATAGACAAAAATATTAGGTCAGTTGTTCGATCTTTAAATCTATGTATATGAAAAAATAGAACATAATGTAGCATGATATATAAAAGTATTTGGTCAGTTGTTCGATGTTTAGGTCTAGGTATGTGAAAAAAATATCTATTAGAAATAGTTAATTTATTAAATAAATCTTTGTACATCAATGAAATAGTCTCTGGTTGCAATTCTGGCCTAGAATATCCTATAGGCACAAAAAAATGTATCTTCTTAAATGTTTTAAAAGTCCATCGTGATTTTAAATTAATGATTATATGTTTTCTTAATCTGTCTGCATGTCTAAATTGTACGTATAGATGAAGCTTCCCTTGAATTTTGGTGCCGTGCGTGTGGGTCTGAGGTGTAAAACATGAATCAGGATAGCTTCATTCTATAACCTTTGCTTTTTTTTCCATGTCATCAATTGCTTGTCTCTTCTTCCAAAGTGACCACTTTTCAGCTCCATTCCTTTTTAAGTCCTCCTGCACTCATTGTCATTGCAACTACTATACCATTCACATAGCTAGATAGAGAAATAATTAGGAGATCAAAGAGAAATTAAGGAGAAGGAGGAAATGGGAGATTGGGGGCCAGTTTTTGTGTCTGTGGTGCTTTTCATTCTCCTCACTCCAGGGCTCTTGGTCCAAATACCTGGAAGAGGCAGGTTCATAGAGTTTGGTAATTTTCAGACCAGTGGATTATCAATATTGATCCATGCTATCCTCTACTTTGCTCTCGTGTGCATCTTCATGTTAGCAATTGGGATCCACATGTACATGGGGTAAATCATCCCTAAATATATGTACCCTCAATCCTCATGTATACACTTTTTAGAGTTTTGTTCCTTTGGTTTGGTTTGTGTTCAGGGATGTGACTTGTTTTCCTTGTAATGTCTCGTTTTTTTCCTCTTTCAATAAATTTCTTGGAATCAAGCTTGTGAATTAATGACAAATATTTCTGTTTCTACTGCATCAATCTTTTTTTTTTTTTAATTTTCTCTGGAGCTATAGATGTATTTAGTTAAATTAAGAATTGAATAACTCACTAAAGTTAGCCTAACGGTAAGATTTAATTTGGATAATATTTATGATATCTCAAGTTCTATTCTCGATACCATCATCTCAATAGGTCACTAATTAAATATACTTTTGCTTTATTAGTTTGATTTAAGTTTCTAAAAAAAATATGATACGTAAAAACATATCCTAGGAAGTAGAAACAATAAACCTAAGTCCAATATCATACTTGATTAATCTCATTCCCAAATAGTCAATTTTGTAATAACTAAACAATTTAAGTTTTATCAAATAAGGAAGGGTTTATGATCAATTATCTTTTAACAAAAAGGAAAATCAAAGCTAAAGATTTAGTGAGAAACAATTATTATAAAAAGCCTAGAATTGTGAATTTGTTCATACCCGTTTCCCCACAATTATAATTCTAATGAAGCCCAATTAATCATCAATTATCAGTATTTCCCTAATTTAACTATCAGTTTTTTTTTATCATGGTCTAATAACATTCTTTGCCTTAAATCAAAGGATTAAGTTGTTAAATCAAAGATGATCAACTAATTACTCCACTAGTAATTCATATAACTAATTTGTTCATGCAAATTATATGAAAACAATTAAGAGTAGAAAACAATTACTCTACAAATCAATCAATTACGACCAAATATCATTGACATGTAATTTATTCAAATTCATAATGATCACTTCCAAAATAGCAATTAAGAGTAGAAAACAAATTTGATTGCCTGAGTAACATTGAAAATTTTATTTGAATTAGAAAAGGGATACATGATTAGCTTAGCGAAAATAATTTTTTATCGGGTTTTACTTACCTTTCTATGGAATTTCAAATTAGTCAATATATCCTTTTTTTTCTAATGAACCGAAAGGTTAAAATAAAAAAAAAACAGTATGATTACATCACAATCCTAAACCAATAGAGACTAATTGTTCATTGTCATAACAAAACTAGAAAAAACCAAAGGAAAACATAGAAATAGAAAAAGAGGAAGAGACTTCACACGAATCAATCCTCGTATGTTATGATCTCCACGCTTCTTTGTAGCCAAAAACTCTCCCACAACTCTGTTCTCTCTCCAAAAATGCATAAAAGAGTAAAAGATAAGATTCTAGGGCCTAAATTTATAACAATTGGATAAGTGACAGGCGTTGCTTATTAACCACGATTGTGGATAATTATCCATGACTGTGGATCCAGCTTGCTTCACAATCTTGACTAACCATAAGGACGATATTGAATGTTGATCCACAACCGTGATCGAAAAATTGATGTTGATCTTCAAAACTTCACTTTTCTTCTGGTGGTCATTATTTCTCATGGTTGTGAGTAATATTCATGACATCCATGACCGTGATTGTTTAAACAATGCCAGATTTCTCTTCAAAACTTCCACAATTTAGTCCTTTCCAAGTAAATTCTTTTGGGCTCTTGTCTCACAAACTAACACCCATTAATGAGTTTTATCAAATAAAATATATTAAAATGTATGAATATGACATGAAAATTCACACAAAGACAACACCAAATTTGGGTTCATCTAAATACTGTAAATTAAATTGAACCCATTTGAATTTTTCTTCAAAGTTTAACTAAAATGGCACATAACATGACACACTATAGGCCTAGTTAGAGGATTTTTTGTTTTGTTAAAGAGGAATACTATTAATGTATTCTTTTTTTTTTTTTTACTGAGTCCAATTCTTGATTGCTGTTAGTTTCGAATTGAGGTTTGAAGTTTGATGTGGGCATGCTCCAAGTCAAATTCTTGAGTCACTCATTAGTGATATAAGTCACAATTTTTATTTTCGGCATAATTAAGTGTATCTTGTAGTGAATTATTTGAAATCAGAAGTCTTCTTTAGTAGAAATACCCTTCACTCTGCCAAACATCATATTTCCAGCTTCCTAGGTGTTTCTGAATGCTTGGGAACTGGAAAATACTTGGAGCTGCCCTCCATGATTGGAAGAAGAAAGAAGACCATTCTCATCTATCTGAGGGACCGCATCTGGAAAAGAATCATCCAGTGGTCCTCCAAGCATCTCTCAAAAGCAGGAAGAGAAGCATTCATCAAATTTCTAGCTCAAGCAATTTTTTCTTATTGCATGATACTTTCCTCTTGCCCTCTTCCTTGGGGGATGATACCCAGAAAATGATCAATTCTTTCTAGTAGGTTTCGAACAAAAATTCTGCAAGGGGAATCAAGTGGCTCAACTAGGATAAATTATCTATGAGGAAAGAGTATGGTAGTTTGGGATTTCGTCATCTGTATGGCTTTAACTAGGTCATGCTAGGGAAGAAAGGTTGGAAAATTTGCACCAACCAAGATGCTATATAACTCTAGTATTCAAAGCCAAATATTTTCCTAATGAGAATTTCTTGAAGGCTAAATTGGGTCATAACCCAAGATTCACGTGGTGTAGCATCTATTCTTCATGGGTGGTGGTTAAACAAGGTCTTGGATGGCGAATGGGTGATGCGAGAAGATCAACGTTTGGAATGATCTCTGGCTGCGTTCTAATGATAACCTTTACGTCCAAAGGGAACCCATTGAAAGCTTGGAAGATTTGAGGGCCTGTGAATTCATAGATCCCTCGACCAGTTAATGGAAGCAGGGCATTATAAAGGACATTTTTAATGATAGAGGCTATGAGATTATTAGTGGAGTGCCGATCCATTTTTCCACGAGTGAAGACGAGTTGATTTGGAACACTAGTAGGAATGATGCTTATTCGGTAAACATAGATGCGTCCATTTCTTCTGAGGCTCGAGAGTTTAGTCTGGGTGCTTGTATCAGTAACTCCAGCGGAGAATTCATTGTTGCTCGAACTTCTTAAAGCAATGGTATCATCCCACCAGCTGAAGCAGAAGCTTCAAGCCTTCTTGCAACTGTTATTTGGGTTTCACAAATGGGTCTCATGCATGTTGTTTTTGAATTGGATTGTAAGCAGTTGTTTGATAGCCCCCATTCGAACCACCATGAGAATTCTGAGTATGGGTGTATTGTCAAGTATTGTAAATAGCGACTCATCTTTGAGTTTGATTTGTCGACAAGCAAATCAAGTAACTCATCATCTTTCCAAGCGTCTAGATGGTATGTTAGTCCCCATTTTTTCATGTCAATCTTTGTTTTATCAATTTTTTTTATTATTAATGAAATGATATAAGACTTCTCCTTTAAGAAAAAAGTTTATCTTATTCATAAAATATATGCTAATAATTGTAATGACTAACATCTCTTTTATTTTTATCTCAAAAAAACGTCTCTTTTATTTCAATTAAATGTGAAAATTTGAATTATCTCTAATTTCATGTTCATGTTAAATTTAATTAAAATATTATTGTGCTTTTCTTTCAATAATATGAGAAAAAGAATACAAAATGATCTAGATCGACTTCTGTCGGCCTTGGTGGACGATTACGAGATGGATAAGAAACTGATATGTATCAAATAAAGTTACTTTAAATGTGATAGATGAGTTGGCTTAACGTCTATTTGTATAATATATAACATGCTCTTTCTGATCTTCCTTGGAATATAAATAAAACGGAAATGCCAATGTGGAAAAATTGCTTTTGGGAGCTATTAGGATTCAAAAGACTAAAGGCACTTTTTCATTACTTACAGGCTAAACAACCGATCAATTCCACGTTACATATAAAAAAGAAGAAAGAAATGAAAAAACTAATCCTTTTGCTGATTTGAGTATATCCAAGAGGTCAAGCAATCTGTGTGTTCAAGACTACATCTGGGTTTCATCACTAGCAAGTAGCAAGCTAGTCCTAATATATATTGAAATGGTCTTGTCTCAGTTAAATATCCATACCACTACTAGAATTTGTTATATGATTTTTTGTTTCGAAAAATTAATTTTCTAACTTTTTTTAATAATTTAGTTGCATATACTAAAGCATTGAAAGAACAAAGTATATCCATATAAAATTAGAAGATATTATGATTCAATTAACTAATTGTGTTTCTTTTTAATCCATAAAAGCGACTTTTCTTAACATGTCTTTGTCTTTGAATTTAGTTCATTAAAATTGTGGTGTGCTTTTAATTAAACAAAGATTAATGCACAATAAGTTGATCACTTAATAAGATCATGTTAAAGAAATTTTATCTATAAAATGTTTACAGCTCCAATGACATTAATTAACTATATTTATAAAAGTCTGAGACGAACTGGATTTCTTAGGACAGGGTCCAAGGTTTGTCGTTGACAATAATACTCAATCTTAATATAATGATGATGTAATTTTGCTCCAAGCCAAGGTGTAATCTATCGTTTATGAGTACACATTAAGGGTCTTGTACTTGGCATTGACCTTGGTCACTGCTTTGAGATTTAGGTTAATCCAGTAAGGGAAAAATGGACCATTATATGGATAAGACCTCTAGCCTAGTCTGATTTTAAACCTTGTTTCTTATTATTTATTGTTGGAGTAACCAAAACTAGCTCCTTCCACAACATCTTCAACACCTTTCAAACTCTATTTCAAAAGCTAACTTCCATTACAACCCCGGATTCTTGTCCTTCACTAATGCAAGCTACCAATTAATCCACCCAACACTCTGTGGACTGTGGTATGATGACACTACATTTACAAATAACAAAATCAATCCCTGTTTACAGTGTTACTAACATGATGTGACTATAACCAATTGGCTTGAGATTTCAAAACTCCAATTATTTTCTGATAAGGGTTAAGTCCCATAAGAATACTCAAATGTCCTTCATTCATATTGTAGCCATCATCATAGAAGACACTCAATCCTTGGCTGTTGGAATTCACCAACACCCATACAAATGCTAGAGTTTGAGCATGACTCGCTAAAAATTGCTCCTAAAATATATGTGGTGGTGTTGTTCTCACAATAAGAATAAGCTCTTTTGAGGTGTGACGACTGGAAAAAGATTCATGGAAAATGAAAATGAAAAATATATTTTCTAATCTTGAAAATATTGAAGGGAAATTGAAAGGAAACTAAGAACAAAAATCAGTGTAAAGGTGTTATTCAATTCAAAAATCCTTTGGTGTTTTTTTGGACTTTCGATATAATCCAATAATAGTCCAAAGTCCCATAAATCAACAAGGAACAACTATTCCCACTACAAGATATGTTATTGGCACTATCAATCTCTGTAAAATCCCTCTTTTGTCTAATCAGCAAATCCCTGCACCTCCTTCCCTTCTCCTCTTATACAAAACCATCTCCCCCACCTCAACCCGGATCCAGAATCCCTGCACCTCCTTTCCTTCTCCTCATATACAAAAATCTTTATATATTTTAAAATTCAAAAAAATGATTTTTGAATTTATAATAATATTTTATTTTGTAAAAAATATACTTTTAGTAATAATGAAAGAGCAAACAAGTATATAATTAAAAGACTTATATTTTTCATTCTTAATAAATATTCAATTTTTGTGTATGTTTTCTAATAAATTTTTGTTGTGTTGAATCTCTAATAAAATAATAATTTTATTTTTTATCCTTAACACTTTTTTTGTCCCTAATAAATTAATAAATTTTGTGTTTGCTATCTAATAAATTTTTTTCATTTATAATTAGTCGAAATTAAAACAAAGTTTGCTAATTTATCAAAAAATAAATACAAAATTCATTAATTTATCGGAGACTAAAACAAAATATCAAAGACCAGTAACAAAATTTTTATTTTATTAGGAAATTAATGAAAAAAAATATTACAGAACAAACTCAAAAATTAAGTATTTATTAGAGATAAAAATATATTTAAGTTTAATTAAAATTAAAATTCTTCATTAAAAAAAATCTGAACGTTCAAAATAAATTTAATTAATTAGATGCATGCAGACAAGCAAAATCATAACATATCTACCAAATATACAAAAAGAAGATAGGTTCTGAACCCATATTATATTAACTCATTAATTATATACAGACAAGCAAAATCATAACATATATGTAACATCAAATTCCCTTCCCAAACATCCTCTAACTACCAAAACGTAGAGAGTGTGGATGTTATAAATTATTTATGGTAATGAATGCACATAAATAAAAAAATAACCTTTCATTATAAAAAAAAAAATCTAAATGCCCCAGGTACAACCCCTCAAGATCCTCGGTAATTTTAGAAATTGACAGAAATTTGAGAATCAATCCAATCGGTATATATAAATCCACTCCTAAATTAATACATGAAAATCGCAAAAAGGCATAAAAGCTAATTAATGCTTCTAGCTCCCTATTGAACAAAAAAACGTACCATCATGCATATACCAAAGATAATGTGTTGTGATACAAGCACGTTATTATAAATTGGTTAGCCTCTTTAATTTGTAATCCCAAAACTCCAATTAAGTGAAAGAAACAAATTAGAAGAAGCATGATGGTTCATTCTTTTGTTAAACACCCACTCCTCCCTTCCCTCTTACTTCTTCTATGTTTTGTGTTTTCCTTGTGTTCAGCCAGGATTGTGGAAATAGGCAACATTTGCTCAAAACACAACAACCCTAACAGTTGTGACAATATTCTACGCTCAGTACCAGGTGCAACTTCGGGTGTAGATCTTGGTAGCATTTCCTTGTATCTCATTAACATGGCTCATGTTAATGCTTTTGATACTATCGGCCAAATTAGCTATAACATTAGAAAAGCTACAAACACTCAAACGAAACAACGTTATAATTCATGCATTATGGATTATGACGATGTGTTGCTTTCCCTTACACAGGCTAAACAGTCTTACAATTCTGGAAATTATGCCGCATTGAAATCCAATGGCATAACTGTGATAGAAGATGTTAAAGATTGTGACACAAAGGCTTATGATTTACCCCAACTCCGAATGAATAACCAGTATTTGGTAGATGTCAGCATGATCATTATGATTCTAGCTGATTTTCTAGCCGGGAAATTTTAAGTTTTAGATAGAGCTTTATTATTGTTGCAGATTTTAGCTTTAATCCTTTTGTTTCAATTGGTTAATTTAAATTTCAAATAAATCTAATAGAATATTAGATCGGTTGTAAGCCTATATATAAACATTCTCATGAATTTAAATGACTATTTTCATTGTTAATCTTTCTATTTTCTCTGCAAGTTTCACTGTATGCATGGACGGATTCTGGAATGTATAAGGGGGTGAGGGCGAAATTCTTTTTGCACAATAATTTAAATATTTAATTTTTAATATTTAATAATGAGTTTTATAAAATATTTATTATTAATTTTATGTACTCTTGTCCAATATATTAACTTTGTAACCATGTAACTCATTAATTGAGTTTTATTTTTTAACTTTTCTTCTACCTTTTATTGTAACTCTTTCGAATTTGATTTTTTAAACTTCTTTATGTACTTATTTAATTACGTAAATTTTGGTGTAATGACTATTATTTATTTATTTTCTTTAAATTCAGATTTTAAACGAAAATTCACATTATTTTTTTCTCTCTCTTCCATTTTAATTTCTTTCTCTACTATGTCATAATTTTTAATTTTGATTTTGTTGCAAATACTAATTACTCTTTTTTTTCTCTAACACTTCCATTTTCTTTCACCAGAAATTCATTATAATTCAAATTTTGTGGTTTTTTTCCTAACACTTTATTTGTTTTAGGTGAAATGAGAAGTGAAACAAGAATAAAATGAGTTTCATTGATTTGTTTGAAGGCGGCTGAGAAGAAAAATTGTTACAAATTTGTAGACTCCACCTGAGACGATTTCCCTCTTGCTATGCATGATTTGAAACAAATAATATTATAAAAGTAGATTTGAGTTTAAATTTTTATTAATATTAGATTTTCTTAGTTGAATTGAATTAAATTCCTAACACTTCATTAAATCTAATATAACATGGTAATTATGGAATATTAATATAAAATTATAATTAATATTTGTAACTGATTTGAATTCGAATAAGGGATATATAAAATAAAGTAGATAAATATTTGATACTTTACAAGGGATTCTTTTACTGAATACTTTATAAGGGATATACATGATTTAAAAAAAAAGAAATACATATTTTTAAATTTATATTATTTCATCATTCCCTAATTCTTTCTTCAATACATTAATAGAATATTAAATTAATAATTTTTGAATGTACTAATTTTAATTATTTTCATTTTTATAAATGTTTTATTCAAACTTGAAACTTTTCAAAATATTATAAATAATTTATTGAAATTGAATAGTATAGAATATAAAATTAAATTCAAATTTATAAATTTTAATTATTTGAAAATATTTATGAATACTTATCTCTGAAATTTTGAAATTTTCAAAAATATCACAAATGCTTTATTGATAGCAGGAAACAACGAAATAAAATAGTTAAACTAAGATTTAATAAATTTAATTTTTAAATTTTAATAAATTATGTTTTGAATATAAAAGTAAAGTAGATAATTATTTCATCATTTAGAAGTATCTTTGAATGTACTAATTTTAATATATTTTTCTACAAATTCTTTCTTGAAACTTTAAATTTTAAAAATGTAATTAATATTTATAATCAATTTCAATTCATTTTTTAAAAAATATATTTTTTAAATTGAATTAATTAAAATTTATAAGTTTTAGGTACTTGAAAAAGGTTATGAATTCTTATCTGAAATTTTAAAATTTTAAAAATATTACAAATGCTTTATTGATACGGGAAGACAATGAAATAAAATAGATAAATTAATAAATTATGTTTTGTGAATATTTAAATTGATTATATATTTTTTAATAATATTAAAATTAATATAATTTTAAAAAAATCCTCCAAATTTACCCATGCGTCGCACCAGTATATTATATAAAACACACGTCACATTCTAATAAAAGGATGTCCCACCTTTTTTTCCAAATTTAAAATGCATTAATTGATTCCACATAATTATATTTGATTGGTTTAATCAATATCAATTTAAGATTTATGAATTTCAAATATGTATTTATTAAAATATATCTGTATTGTAATTGAATCATTTATATTATTTTGTGGTATGTCGTGTCTTATGATATATTTATTTTAAAATATATCAATATTTAGATTGAATCATTTATATTATTTTGTAAATATGTGACAAAGTTATTTAAAGAAAATATCTTGAGATTAACGCTATATAGAAAGATAAAATAAAAATGTAAAAAAATATATATATTAAGGTACTATTTTATGAGCATTTTATATAATCACATTCAATTATCTCATATTATTTTTTATTAACACATATGTTCTATATTATGAACATTAGAATTAATTTTAATTTTCTTCAACAATATAATATAAGAAATTAATAATAAAAAAATTAAGTAATTTTTTAACATAATTTTATATAATTCTAAAAATTTATCCCTCCAAAATTACCCATGTACTATCTAGTTAGAATATAAAATAGTGAAATAATGTTTTATCATTGCAGTGAAACAAAGCACTGTGAAACCATAGTATCTTCATATTTAACGAAAAGCATCCCACCAACTATGCATAGCTTCATGAAATAGGTTCTTTAGGATTAATTTGATAGGATAGCTTTAGAATCACAATTTTTTTTTCATAAATATTTTTAAAATATGTTGTTTTATTTTTTTAATAACTTAATTTATTATGTTTTAAAATAATTGAATATTATAAATTTTAATATAAACTAATTTATTGTACTTTTTACAAATTCAAAGATTAAATTTATATTTTTTATCTCTTAGGGACCCATTTGTCTTCATTTCACACTTTCAAAGAAGAATTTGATTATTTATCAGAAATTTTTTATTTAAATGAGAGAGTTATATATTAAGTCATTTTACCTATATATGTGCCCTTTTTATTAATATATATGGTCTTTTTTGCTTTATAATTTTTTTTTGTGGATCTAAAACTTAAGCTTTTAGTTGTTTAATCCTTATATTGATCTTGTAAGAAAATTAAGCAAATTTAAACTCATTAATACCCTATTTTTCTTATTCATTTTTTCTCTAAATAATTTTTATTTTCATTTTCTCATACATATACATAAAGAGTGTTGAGAGGGGGGAGGCCCATATCCCCTCTAAATTCGTTCCTGACTAATTCTATATTTTATTTTACAAAATATTTTCAACAGTGGAATCTAGAGCTTGATTTTTTATTGCCTGTGAGGATTTTTTTTTATTGAGCGATAAACAAAGTGAGGTTGAATGCAAACACTATTGACTTACTGAGCAATTTATTTTCCAACCAATTGTGGTGCAAATGTGTCAACTTCCAACAATTCTCCACATGCCATTCCAATGTTTAATGGTGAAAACCATCACATTTGGGTTGTGAAGATGAAATTTGTTTTAAGGTCTCAAGGTTTATGGAATTTTGTAATATCTGAAGTTTATCCATCACCATTGAGGGAAAATCCTAATATGCCTTAGATCAAAGCTTATGAGGAGGAGAGGCTGAAGAAAGATAAAGTCATCACTTGCTTGCATTCACAACTTGCATATCACATTTTTACCAAAACCATGGACTGGGAAACACCAACACAGGTGTGGGACAAGATCCAAGATGAATTTGAAGGGAGTAATAGGGTCAAATTTGTTAGGCTTCTCACATTGAAGAAAGAATTTGAATTGATGAAGATGAAGGACAATGAATCTGTCAAAGATGATTTTGGCATATTAGTGGATGTTGTGAATCAAATGTGGCTTCTTGGTGAGGCATCATTTACAGATTAGAGGGTTGTAGAAAAAATCATGAATTTGGTACCCTACAAGTTTGAATATCTCTGCAATTGAAAAGTCTTGTGATTTGCAAAGTGTCATAATTACATAGTTAACTATCAAGCTTCATGCGCAAGAGGAAAGAGTTTCAAATCTCTCTACTAACAAAAATTATTTGTGTGTGTAATATTATTTTTTAAAACTTATGGTAGTATTTATTTTTGAAAATTAAAAATAGGTAAAATGTTAATATATTAATTATTTAGTCACTTTTAATTTTTCAATTTATTTTTAATTATGATTGGAGTTTTTTGAAATGAGATAGCATCTTATAAGAGTTTAATGTTTATGCACTGATACTATAAAATAGTTTTACACCGTCATTTAATCATAAATTATCATTTAAAATAATTATTTTAAAAATTAATAAACTTATCATATATGGTGAGTTATGATTAAATGATTATGTAAATTTTTTGACACGATTAATGTATAATCTTTTTAGGATTTTACCATATAGGTTATATTTGGATTGGTGGTAGAGGGCAAGATGGATAGAGATGGAGTGAAAAGAGAACTTATTTAATTATTTGGTTTGTGAAAATTAAGATAAAACATAGTGGAAGTGGATAGTCATGATCCATACTATTACACTGTTTATCATATTTTTCTTCTCTCAATTTCAGTAGCTAATATAATCAAAGCTTCTAAAATATGAAATAACTATTTTATCTTTACTAATTTTACCCTAAACACAAGCCTCTTTAGAGTGACATACACATTTTTTTCTCGTGCATTCTTGCTTTATGTGCCTTAATTTGTTCAACCATCTTCACTTGTTTTCTTCTTAGCCTCTCACTATTGGAAGTAAAGTGTCTTATTTCTCCCTTTGGTTTGATTTTTTTTTTTCATGTGATAATTGCAATTTGCTTAATTTTTGTTGGGATGATTTTCGGGATTGACTTCTAATTATTTGGCTCATCAATTCTTGAGTTCTGTGTGTGCATTTTGGAACATGGATTTTTGGGTTTTAAATTTTCAGTGTTTTTGCATTTTGGAGGACATCGATTGTGCTGAACGTGTAAACTTTCTTATGGGTATTGAATTATTGATGATTATTATTGTTCCATGTATTATCATAAAATCACTGAAAAAATCAAACATTAGAAAGTGGCCATAAGAGTTTTTTTTTTTTAAAATTCGGTTTTAAAGCTCGACAATAGTTGTTGTCAATTATGCATTGTCTGTGTAAATATTTGAGTTTAAATACCTACACTAATAGATTTTTAAAAATTATTTTAATTAAAAATAAATTTAGAATGAAGTATTTTCTTACAAAAAATTATCGAAGATATTCATTAAAAAAATTCCAGAACTGTTAATTTTTTTGGTAAACAATTTTTCAAAAATTATTCTCTTACAAAATGTTATTTCTTTGAAAGTTCTTTTTTGAAAATAAGAATATAAAATACAAAATATTTCTAGAATAAAGATAATATACAAAATAAATAATTATAACTTATTCCATTATGTCCTTTATGCAAATGGTGCTATGGCAAAAGATCTAAATAATAAAATAGCATGCTTAAATGTATTGAAGATCTCTGGAATATATATCTAAATTTCACATCAAATTTATTTTCTTTTCGCTGAGTCTATCAATCTTCAAAAGTTTTATAAAACATTAGTGTTACTGTACTTCGTCTAAATCGTGCTAAGTGTCTGTTAACTTGAGAGTAAGTTATAGTATAAAGTCAGGGATAAATGGCATGGTGTACCTCTTTGCCATCGATAGACCTATTGCTTCTCCATGGCCATTAATGGCTTTCAAGTAAGCAACAAGCAACTGAGAACAAAAAATCCAATGATAAAAGTTATGAAGATAATCAGTTTCATTTCAGATCTGAGAAATTTGTACAAAAGCCAACAGCAGAAATTTATGATACTAGATTCAAGAAATAAATCTGAGAAAATTACAATACCAAATCAACATAAAAAAAAATTGCGAGTCACTGTGACTACGAAATCAAAAGGCACAGACAATCGAGTTTGAAGCTGGCCATGAGACACGTTCTCAAGAATCGGAGAAGTGAGAGTGCTTTGAGACGTCGCAAAACGATTTGGATCTGGAGGGCACGATCGCCACACTCCGTCGCCCATCTAAGACGGCGAGACGATGGTTACGTGGAGCAATCATTTTCCAACTGGTGCCAACAGCAGAGAAGATCATTCTGGATTCCAACGCCGACATCAGAATCACCGCTCCTCCTCAGCAGAGAAGATTATTATGATGTAATGGTGGAGCAACTCAGATGAAGAGATGGAGGGCATCTCAGATCTGAAAGGGGGGAAGAAGAAGGGACAAAGGGAGAAAAAAAACAACCAAGGGCAACTGGAAAGGGAGGGAAAAAAATACCAACCATTGATATAAAATTACTCCATAAAAAAAATTCAAGTGACACCTAATATCATTGATATCTCTAACACAATTTTATACAAAATGCTGATGTTCATGTTTAACTAACTAACTAATCCATACGTCATGATGGTGGTTGTGGTTTAGAAGTAGTCATCTCATACAAAATTTTTAAAATTTCAGAGATCCAACTAAAAACAAAAATTTCAAAAATTAATTACAAAGTTGAAATATATTTTAAGAATTTTCAACATATTTAAACCAAAATAATATTATTATTTCATTACAATCTATTCTATATCACCACATTATGTTCAATCCATTTTGTTTCATTCTTTATTACTGATCCAAACATAGTATTCTTCTGCCAGTACCCAAAATCCAAACATAGTCACAAGAACAAGCATATAAAAAATCAAAAGATTTATTTAACATCTTATGTATAAGTTCATCCGAACATATATATTGTCATTTCGTTCCTTTGAGTAATGGTAAAGTATTCCCACCACAGCAGAAAAAAAATCGGTTAACTTAAGACTATGCTATCTATTTTCTCCCAAATTGACATATCTAAAAAGAAAAAGGAAACATTTAACTATTATTTTCAAGTTATTAGATGAGAACATGACCCCACCAACAACACATTAGAATGTCGTTTAATATCCTACAAAATATCGATGATAACACTGTCAATTCATCTTCTCAATGCTCTCAGAAGATACCTCTTTGCCCTTCAATGCCACCTTTGGAACTACCAACATAGTTACTTGAGATGATGAAACACCAGAATCATCTTTCTCACCCTTTGTTGACAAACATTGGGTGTTTGTCATCCCAAAGCGAGAACTAGTAGAAGCGTAGTTTCAGACTCTAATATCATCTTAGAGTGTATAATGTGAAAGACCTAACTCAATTCCAAAAGCTAGTTCAAGGGGTGAGAGTTATCCTTCACTTATATATTTTAATGTGGAATTACTTTTAGCCAATGTGGGACTTGAATTATTTCTAACACTTTGTGAACTTCTGGAAGAAGAAGGGGGAAGTCTTCATTTGAAAGCTCAAATGGTTTTGTCTCGGAAAGAAACTCTTTCACTTGTTGACTTTTGGGAGATGATTCGAGTAATGAATGCATTGTGCTTTGCATAAGGAAATATCTTTGGCCTGTTCGCCTTCCACGTACATCGCAGTAGCAATTATAACTCTACAAGATGCAACCATTTTGAGGATGATTTCGTGTGTATTACATAAATAGATAAAGTTTGATAAGAAAGAAAATATACCAAGTCAGGTATATATGTGCCTGTTCCTCGTGATCTTCCTTCTTCTCCAAGGCTGTAAGTTGGATGAAAGGGTGTTTGTCTTGGGATATATACTTCAGTACCACTTTGATAAAACATACTCCAATTTTGTTGTGCTAACAATGCAAGAAAATCGCCTTCACTCCAGTTTTGTTGTGTCGATTGCATGTGCAAGGATATCGTCCCGATGAGGTGAAGATGGAAAATTGGAATGTACAGTAGTTACTGGCATGGCATAATTAGGATATTGATGAACATATTGTGACCCACCAAAGTAACTATCATAATCTCCACTGAGGACAGACTCTTCGGATCTTCCATGCCAAAGTGTTGAAGAAAAACTTCTCAAGTGTTGCACCCATGTTTTCTCCCGCGAGAGTGAGGATTTGCTTGAGCCTTTGAGCACCAAGGGAAAAAGCAAGTCTTATTCGACTCAAATTGGCTGCAGGAAGTATAAAGGTAGTATATAAGTGGAAGAGAACTATATGTTTATAAAAAAGTAACCATACATAAAGATTTATCTAAAGTGATATTTGAGTATGCCTTGATGCAATTTTTCACCAGCATGCTAAGTTGTATTGAACTTATAGATGCTCTTAAACCATACATAAAGATCTTCCCCACTATAAAAACTTTTCCATGGGGTAATACTATGATCTACATAAATTTCTCAAGTCTTTTTATCATTATGAAGTATGAAAGCTATAAAACAATAATAGTTTTATCAAGCCTTTTGGAAACAGTGTCTAGTTCCTCATGTCAACGATGCTCACTAGAGCAATTAATTTTCTGGCTGTAAATGCTATGCTGGTAGGGTACAATTCAGGCATGCTTGTGATTCTATGAAGTATCATGTTAAATGAAAAAAAGTTTTAATGTCTAGTGATCAAGGTCAGAGTAAGTGCACAATGTAAAATAAACAAAACACAACATTGAAAGCTTAAGCCAACCTGCAGATGTAGGACTATATTGATCATAAGACTTGCAAATGATAACCTGATTTCCATGGCATGATTTTTATGTTTTTTATTAGATATCTAATTATAAAAGGGGGGAAAGATGGAGTTGGAAGGGGAAGGTGCCAATTTGGGCATATAAGGTATGATAAAAGTATACCAAGTCAACAACATGGTCAAAAAATCATGTTAAGATAATGAAACAATACAATAAATAATAGACTTAAATATTTTTTTAGTCCTTATAATTTAATTTTTTTATTCTTATAATTTTCTCTGTATTAATCCTTGTAAATTATATTTATTTTATTTTTCATCCTTAAAGTAATTTAGATAGCGCTTTAAACATTGAAGAAAATACAATCTAAATTGTTTAAAGGACAAAAAATAAAATAAAAATAATTTACAAAAATTAAAATAAATTTTTGTTGCAAGAATAAAAAAAGAAAAAACACTAAATTATAAAGACTAATAAGGTATTTAAACCTAAAAAAACAAAATCACTTTCAAATGTAACTAGTTTAAAAGGAAAGTTTGATAGGAAAAAAGGAAAAGATTTTTCCACCAATAATTTATAAAAAAGAAATCAAAGTACGTTCATATATAACATACATAAAAACAAATCTAACTATATACGAATCATTTAAAGCAACAAACGCTACAAAAACACTCAACTAATTATGAGGACAAGAAAACAAATTCATTAAACAAAGAAAACACCTATTGTAAGACACCAACTTTAGCAATAAAAATTTATAACTATGATTATTAGATCAAAATACTCTAACCTCTGCACCATAGTGATCTCCAATTAGCCTCTAACATAAGCAATAGTATTCTTCTTGTTTGGCTCCGATTATATATTTGGCTCAATTATCGATAGTATCTCTTGTGATCTCTCTTTAGTTATTTGCCATAGTTCCTCATCAATTGATAACAGCTGACTAGACAAGGATGATGGTAACAAATTTTCTTGTTTATCATCCATTGGTGCAGATATTATAACTCAAGTCTCAAGTTAAAAAAAAACCTAGACAACAACACAAACAATATCTCATCATTAACTTCAGTCACAAATGTAAAACAACAAAACAACTCATGCAACTAACATATATTTACGAGAGAACATCAGACGTGAAAGCAAAAAGAATAATTAGGCAAATTCCATTTGGGTGAACCCAGGATTAAATATGGGACATTTATACCTAGTTATATTTAAAATAAATGAGCCAATATTGCAGGGTAATTAATAATTGTTAACTGAAGACATATCTAGCTTTAGATTCCTTGCCTAATTTTCAAACCATTAGTATATTATCTACGGGTTTTGAAGCACTTGTGAAATTTATTGGCTTCTGTTGTATAGAAAATCTAAATTAAACCAATTGAAACTTCAAGAGCTTCACGGCTGGCCATGCAAATCTATCAGATCAGCAGTTCATAAACATTTGAGAGATTTAGTATATCATAAGCAACAATAACAACAACCACTTAAGCTTCATCGATCCCATTAGGCAAGGTTGGTTGCATGGATCAAACAAGAAGTTACAGAATATCACAATTCACAAACATACAGACATCAAGATTCACAAAAATTAGAATTCAGCTCTGGGATTCCAAGGAAGACTAGAAGAAAAAATTAACACCACAAATAATGAGAACTCAACAATTCAATCACACAAATAACGAGGACAAAGAAGCAACTATAGACAAAAAACCAATGACTAAAAAAAAAGAGTACTTTTGGGTCACAGAAATTCTCCCATGAGGCCCCAATATTGCAGCCATACCTCAATGATTGCCACCTACAACAACACCAAGTTCAGGGGAATGAAAGAAAAATTTACTACATAAATTGCAGAAAGTTTATAGCAATGCAGCTTTGTTGCAAGCTCTGAACCTCAATTTCTAAGTCCAGACCAATTAAAGCACTAAGGAAACTCTCACTGACTCTGCTAACTCACTTTTGTGCCAGGAAGCATGAACTTTGTTCCTTATATACACAAAAAAATGATTAAATAAAAAATAAAACCACTATAGACTTTGAAAACCACATCTTGCATTGGACTATATCAGTTATTGACCCACAGACTATTTCATCACTTCAATTAAAAGCACTTAGACAGTTACATCATTTTTTCCCCTTCGACATGTTATTCACTCTCTCTCTTTATACATGCATGTCAAACCCTTTCGTCATCTTGCACTTATTTTCCACATAACTCCTCCTCTCTAATTAAGTGTGTCATTGCTAAAGTTCCTGTCTTTGCGCAGAAGAGCAGTTACTAACATTGAAAGGGGTTTGGAGTTTAGCACCGCCGTCAGGTGACGTGTTTTTCCGGCAAGAGATTGCAACTGGCCGATGGGTGGTTACTCTCACTTGGGTTATGATGCATTGTTATTTGCACAAGAGTTTATTTGATTTTATTGATTTTGATTCTTATGGGAGTGATTCAATTCTTTCTTGAGGTTTGCCGTTAATTAGTAATTTGAAATTGGGACGTGGCTTGCTCTATATATGTTACTTCCACTGATGGCTACTCATTTAGAGGGTTCTTTGATTATGTTTTGTTTGGTGTGAAATTATAGTTCAATGTGGTGGGTGTTTGGATTCCGTTATTAGATCATAATCACATTGAAATACCGGTTATTGTCATTTTAGGTTAAATGTTCTCGTTTTGGTTTACAAGTGAAATTGATTCTGGATTTAATAAGGATGCTCAAAAAAATTAGTTTTAAGAAAATAAATATAACTAGTTATATAAAAGTAGGTATAAAATTATAATTAATCTTATAATTATAAATATTTCAAATAACTCATTTTTATATAAAAAATAATTATAGTTATAAAATTATAACTAATTTTATAGAAATAGTTATTTCAAATAACTTTTTTATTCATCAATAATTAATTATGTAATTAATTTTAGATATAACTTGCTATATAATTAATTATATAATTAGTTTATTTATACCTAGTTATATAGCCACATTTTAAAAATAATAACTTGTTATATTAAATTATATTCATATTTAAAAATTAGTTATGGTTATAATTATAACATCCACTTATAATCTAATTATTTATAAAGTATGATTATAGTTATGTAAATAAGTAAATCATGAACACTCCTACCATTTAGAATTAATATTTGAGTTAAATAATAGCTTTTTGTGTTAGACTAAAATTCTATATCGAAGTTGTTTTCATAATAAAAAAATTTAAAACAAAAATTATGTTACTTTAAAATTAATTTAAAGAAAATCATTAATATTTATCTATGCTTTGGTTGGTGGGATACTTGGGATGCCTGAGTTTGATGATAGTTTGTGGCGGTGCATATACATGCTTATGAATTTGTTTTGTTAAGGAATATTGTTAGACAATCCTTCTCAGATTAATATGATATCTTGGGATCTCTATATTTTGAATCATAAACTCCTATTTATACATTTGTTGCATAAGAAATAATCAGCTCCAAGTATATTCGTTGTTTTTCCCTTCTAAATCTTACTTTATACCTGGTAATTGTAAGTTATATAATACAACTAAGATGCAAAAAAAAAAAAAACACCCTTTTGGATTCATTTATTATTCACACACGTTTATTCTTTGCCATTTGTCACTTGTTTGAATGAATGATGATATATGGAACAGGAATGAGGAAAATCTTTCAAGCTTTATTGTGTGGTTTAATTAATTTCCCGGAGATCAAATTACAGAAAATGTCACTTCCTATATGAATGCGAAAATTACTTTCTGTTTGCATTTCTTTTTCATGTTTCAGGACCTCTTCATGATGCTGCATATATTATCTTATGAGCATGTTAAATCTGGCCAACCAGTGGAGATATATTCTGTGATGGTAATTGAAATGCTTATAAATATGATGGGGGGTGAAAGTGACCCCAAGTTGCCATTTGGGTATATCAAGCTGGATGATGAGGTGCTTCTTTTTGAAATACTATTTTTTTTTGCATTGTAAAATAATGTTAGCTACTCTGGTTAGAAGAATGGCTTATGGTGGTTTTTCATGTATTTACCCAGATGGCAAGCTGTGCAAAAATCAATTCTCCACCTTTGAAGGCCTTGATGAGGGCCATGCACCAGGTACTCTTCAAAAAATCTTTAATACGTATGATAAAAGAATAAGTCATAAAATTTGGAAGATCTTTGTTAGGAACAAATTCAAGTACTCAGATCTTTTCCAAAATTGTGTTAAAAGATTATAGATCATTGCATTGATCAATGATGTATAGATCATCTTTCACTAATATGTCCAAATTAGTTCAAATATAAAAAATTAAACTCCTATAGCCATGAAATCATTTATGGTATAACATTCAGTTGTTCACATCACGGTGTGTACCAAAAATGAAAAACGAAAGATGTGGTGTCACCTTTTATTGTGCATCTTGTTAATCATTGTCAGTTTGATTACTGAAATTGGTTAGATGAGATGATGGGATCATAGGTTGTTGATCGATGTTGAATCGACCTTGCTCAGGGTCACCACTGCAGAAGGATACGATTATGCTGCCAACAGGTCTCACATAGCAACAAATGCACACTACTACAAATTGTGTTTTCTAAGTCGGTTCTAGAAGACCTTCTAAGACGGTTTTGAACCGTCTTAGAACGCAGCGTCGTAAATTGGTACTACACTTTTTACATCGGTTTATGAACCGTCGTAGATAATTATGTTTTCTAAGACGGTTATTTAATAACCGTCTTAGAATGTTCATCTTACAAAGGCGGTCCTCAAGGCTAACCGTCTTAGTGACTATTACTTTCTAAGACGGTTTTCATGTCACCCGTCTTAAAATGGAGTCCACAACATGAAAAATCTAAGACGGTTATTAAATAACCGTCGTAGTATGTTTGAGATTCTAAGTCAGCTCTTCTTAATAACCGTCTTAAAATAACCTTTTTGAACTTAATTTTTTACGACAGTTTTTCTTATGACCGTCTTAGTTTCTCGATCATTCTAAGACAGTTATTAAATAACCGTCTTAGATAGTTTTTCTTTTGTTTTTTTTTGGATTTTTGATTTTGGTTTTTTTTTATTATTAAATAATCGCCCTGGGAATATTGTCACGTGTTAAATTTACCATCTTATTCGCAACAATTTATAAACCATTAGACATAAGTTACTTTTTGAAATAAAAATTAAGGCTTTTCCCACCAATTTTCAGTTTATAAACCACCAATCATCCAACAGAAACAATATTGTCAACCTATATATTATAACAGACACTCGATCAAAATCTTTATTGCATAAATAATCGAATAAGTAAATTGTCTGACATATCGAGCACTTTTTTGCCTCTTTAACCTGCATTCCATTGGCACTATCCAATGAAACAAAACAACCACTTTATTTCAGGGACAACTCAACAAAATGCGATGAATATGAAAGCATAATATCAACATAGTTTACCTTCACTGTTCTGCGTGGCAACAATTATCTCAACATCAAGGTTTTGTTCTCTGTACCTCTTATTCTTCTTCTTTTCCCCACTGTGTGAGTGTCTTTTCCCCTTCTTCATCACTTTCATCGTAACAAAAACTCAACCTGTGAAAAATATAAAACATCAACAATATTATCGTTACTCCGAAAATTAAGAATAAACTATATAACATGTAGTAGTTGCTATTGATTGATAAAAAGGACAAATAATTGGAGTACCTTTTAGATTTGAGAAATAATGATAGATAAGTTGCATGCGACGAGGGAGGGAAGAATAACAATCGTCGTTGTTAACAAAGGTATTGAGTATTGTGTGGTAGCGCAGCTAGGGCAATTGGGACATGGACTGCACGATGAAACAATTCACAAGAAATTTGATCCACTTAGAAGTTAAAACCCTTTCCTTTACAGTGGCGTATAACCTAATATTTTTGAGACAGCAGGCTAGGTTTGAGGTACACAATGTGGGTGAGGTTCAGGGTTTGAGGTACACCATGTGGGTGAGCTTCAAGGGGCAAGGTAAAAAGTTTGACGGAGATCGACAATGACTGAGGAAGAAACGTGAATGGTCTGCGAGAATGACTGAGTAGCGGCGCCGCGGGTTTAGGTTAGTTTTTATATTCGTAATACTACGACGGTCCTAGGTCAAAACCCGTCGTTGACTTCGTTGTACGTAATTACAAGTTTGTCACTACCATACATTCTAAGACGGTTATTTATAACCGCCTTAGAATGTACGACGTGAAAAATTATTTTTTTCTCTATAATTGCAAAATTGCCACCGCGCCTTTTACTAAAACGGTTCTCCAGAACCGTTGTAGATCGCGCGATGTAGAATGCCATAATTCTAGTAGTGGCAATTAAGACAAATTGCCCCATCAGAGAAGAATGCATATTAAGAATTAAGATTGCTAAAGAACTACTGCAGGTTTTTGCCGCTTAATGATTTCATGGGCTAAATTAAAGGTCTCTCCCTAGCTGTAAAAGCAACACAAGCATAGCTACTTTCACATCAACAATTTTAATGTAACTATATATGATATATTACTGAAAATTTTAAGAAAATAATTTTATTTACATACACATTTTAAAAACAAAATGTTAGAAATAGGTAATGAGTTAGTTTTTTTAAAATTAAAAAGCGCTAGCAAAAAAGTATTTAAAAAAACAATTTTTAAAAAATCATATATGAATTACTTCTTAAAAACAAGTAGAAAATTATCTTTTTAAATAAAAATAATTTTTTTCATCATGATGATACTGATCTAAAATATCTACTAAATTTACTGATGACTAAATTTTATTGAGAAAGTCAAATTATCTTTAGAAAAATCTTTCTTATCAATTATGTTTTTCTATCTATCTATAAGAGTCGAATTTGAGATATTGTTTAACAAAACCAAATTAGTAATACTTAAATCAACAACGTGTTGGAACACCAGCAAGAACAGTTTTTGTTTTTTATTAGTGGGAAATAAATACAGAACAAAACGAGCAAACAAAAAAACCAAACATAACTACATCAGCAAGCAGAAGATGCTTCATCCAGGAAGGACTCAATTCAATTCCAGAAGATGAAAGTTTGCATTTGAAGATGATCCAAGCTTAGCTAGAAAGTCCGCGCATTGATTGCCTTTCACGATAAATATCCTGAAAGGAGATGTTCCATTGCCGAGCTTTGAAGCTGTTGATTCTTTGAATGAGAGATGCATAAGGGTGTTATGTAATGTTGTTCCCTTGAAGCAATTGCAGAGCAAGAAGAGAATCACACTCGCAAATTACTTGACGAATGCCAGCATCCCAAGCTGACTGAAGACGTTCATGATTGCATGAAACTCTACATTGACTCTGTTGTGAGACCGCAAGAACCTATGAAACCCGACAATTTAAAAAATACATAAAAAACACAAAACTTCTTATTTTATTGATAAAATTATCTTTTTAGCAAATAAGTTTTAATAAACGAACAAAATACAAATAAACTAGTGCAATAAAATGTAATCTTAATTTTACTTTTTATTCTTATTTTTTAATTTTTGGCAATTTTATTTTTAATAAATTAATTTGATTGTATTTTACTTCAAATTTTTAAGAATTTTCAGACTTTTAGCCTTCACTGATTTACTCCTAAAATAATTACACTTCTTATTCTAAACTTTGATTTTCTTTTTTTTTTTTACAAAATTTACCCACAACTTTTGTGTTTATTAAATAATTAAAATATATTTTTCGTTCACATAAATATCAAAATATTTAAAATTAATCCTCACAGAATCTTTTATCTATTTTTTATCCTCCTAAAATTAAGATGTGTAAAATTTTGGTGTTGGAATATCCTACATGTTTATTGACTGTACATATAAGTCACTTCATTGATCAATTGAACACCAACACGTGGCTGTAGCGGACCGCAACGATGGCGTTGAGGGTTCAAACGTTGAAAGAGATTTGGTTTGTGATGGGTTCGGACAGGAAGCAATGTTTGCAGTGGGTTTTCGATGAAGTTGTTCGTGGTGGGTTTCGTGAGGAGAGCTAGTTTGCGTTTGCGATTGCGATTGGGTGGTTCGAAGGATTCATGGTGGGTTTCGCCATGGGTCATGGTGGTTTTGCAATTTTATAATATTTAACTTTGTGTTCAACATTTTAATCCATTAGAGCAATTTGTTGGATTTCAAAAGTTCCTAATTCCTACTATCAATATTTTGTATTAGGATCAACTATGTTACAAGTTGGAGCACGGTTTCATCTTTGGATTCTCTGTTGGATTTGTCAAATTCTTTAAGCAATATCAAGTGTTGAAGCATGTACAGCCTCTACAAGTGTAGGATTCACAAGCATCATGCAATAATTGTTAATGAAGGACCCTTTTTCCAATAGGGTGGCCATTGGCCCTTTCAAGCCAACTGTAAGACTTCTGAATCATAAATTCATGAACAATCCTAGGTCTGCTTGCTTAGGGGTTGCATGTTGTTGAGCAGAGAGAGGATACAAACACATTTCAGCTGGGGTGTAGAGTGGGATTGATAGGCTGTTGGTTTTGAGAGGAATTTTTACATCGGTTGTACTTTTAACCAATGTAAAAAGTTGAAAAGTCCCATATCAGAATACACATAAGTTCGGGTTATGCAAACCTAGCTCAAGCCAAAATTTGACACATTTCAATTTTGTAAAGAAAAAAAAAACAGACAAAAAATTTCCTAGGAACAAATTTCAAATATTTTGATATTTATAAGAATGAAAAATATATTTTAGCCTTCAATAATAAATAACAAAGAGAAATTTGCAAATTTTTTAAAAGTTGAAGGTAAAATATGTCAAATTAATTTGTTGAAGATAAATTACACCAAAGTATTTGGATGCATAATTTTATAAAGTGTTTGGATGAATTATTATATAAGTATTTATAAGAATTATACACCGTAAATGCATAGACATTAAACTTATTATAGAATCTTAATTTAAGTATACACCATCTTCTTTTATTTGAGTTTGTTAAATTAATTTAGGCTTAAATATATTTTTAGTTCATGTAATTTAATACTTTTTTACTTTTCATCCTTTCAAAAATAAATGATTTTATTCCTGACAAATTTGTTTTTTTGTTTTTTTACTTAAAACGGTTTAGATAACACTTGAAACAATGAAAAATGTTTTCTAAACCATTTTAAAAACGAAAAATAAAATGAACATACTATAGTTTATTCCTATTTACAAGACTCAATTACTTAATTTATCAAAATTAAAAAAATTGGTTAATTTAATTAATAGCAATAAATTTATCTTAAATTTATAACTTTTTTTCTAAAACTATCATTGTTATTAATACCCATCTCTCTTCTAATTATTTGTAAATACATTTTTTTCTTCTTTTAAATAGGGGTATTCTAATATAAAAATAATTAATGTATAGGACATTATAAATTGGATCTTATAAAAAAAAACAAATATCGTATCAAACTTGAATCTTATAAATAGAAACAGAAAGAATAATTTGCAAGGACTAAAATCTCCATAAAAATACAAGGATAAATTTTTTTTTAAAAAAATACTAAATTGCAAAGATTAAAATATTATTTAAGCCATTAATTTGATCAGCTATGTAAATACAAAATAGATGTTGAGGTGTGCATTAAAAATCGGGCAGGATGAGTCTTTTTTTATCCTAAGAATCAAAATTAAATATGAAAAGATTTATAACAACTCAATGTACCTTACTAAACCAATTTAGCTAAACTCCTTTATACATTGGATGAGTTTCTAAAATGAGTTATATGTTATAATCTTTTTATGAAATTAATATTATATTCTAATCCATGTATAACATGTTAATCTCTATATAGATTAACATTATGTTTTACTTTTTTTATTTGATTGTTGATCATGTTCTCTTTATATTGTAGATGTCATCACAAACACAGATAATACTTTAGAAAAAAATAATGTAATCAAATGTGCAACTACAAATCTTGAAGGATCATCCTTATTTTCTAAAAATAAAAGCATTCTAACCTATACATAAAAATGTTCAACGAGAACTAAAAATTGTAAGAAACGGTTAAGGATCTTTTATTTTTAAAACCTTGTCTTCTTTGTAGAAAATACAGATTTATTCTTACTTTTGTAACTATTGCAGTGTTGTATTTACCTTTAACGTTCTAATTAACGTCGCTAGAGTTGGGTTCCAACGAAGCAATTGGAAGGTAATGGCATGTTCGTAAATTGTCATTAGAAACCATAGAAGAATTTTGACATAGGTTTATGGCACTAAACCCACAAAATTACAATTAATCTTCATAAAAACCGCCAAATTATAACTAGAAAGATGTTATCCAACGTGTAGCAAAAATTTAGAACAAAATACCCCTCCACGAAACCACATTAAGTGAAATTTAGATTGATCTGACGTCAAAGATGATTCCTGGCAACAACATTTCATTCTTTTTAATCATTTTCTTTCCTCCCAAAACCAAAATGTACCGTTGACCACAAGATCAAGATTGACCATCATTGAACAAACCCAACAACGGTGTGGATCTGTGTGGCACACCGAAGAGGAAGGAGGAGATCGCAGCAGATTGGGGGGATCAGATCTAGGGAGGGAAGGAGGGGAAGAAGAGAAAGAAGGAAAAGGGGAGAAAATGAAGCGCTGCTGCCCGAAATCGCCTCCGGCTGAGGCTGACAGAGCATATCCGGGAAGGAGCTTGAATCTGGTGGGAGAGGTTTAAGATAAGAGAAATGAAATTAGATGAATCTTATGGTAAATAAGAGTGATCCATTGTACACCACTTGTTTGGGTGGTTCACCCTAGAATTGGCCTCAAAATTAGGCAACAAAAAAAGTTTTAGCTTATGGTTCAAGCTTAAAATGAAGGCTTTTTCTTAGGATTTGCTTTTAGGTTCGGACAGGTGCTCCAATGCCAGCAGGACGAGGTGCTTGACCACTAACCAGGCTGACCGGGCCTTTGTGCATCATCCTGGCAAAGAGACAAATGCATCAAACAAGAACAGGTGTTACATTAATTCATGATTCAGAATAAAGATAAATAAAACAATTAATCAACCATTGCTAACAATTTTATATCCATATATAATCACAGTTTATTCACACAGATAGAGAACATTTTCCTAATGCAAACTAAATGTTGAACAAATTGCCTTTGTACATTCGAGAGACACAATAATTTTTCTTTAACCATTAACTAACTCATTGGATTATCAATTTTCCAGCAAATACAAGTCTGTATATTGAGTTCTGGATCATACAGCTCAAATGTAAATATAGAAAAAGACACGAGTTTGATATGATTGGGTTCAAATCTCAGACCTTACTTGTGAAGTTATTTAAGTAATCCTCAAAGTATTTGATATTAAACATCTTTAAGTTGATGTATTTTAGTGAAGTTCAAGACCCAATTTGAAGGGTTTTATAAATTTAGAGACTACTTAGCATTTTTTTCTAATACTTCTAGGACTACTTAAACAGTGTTTTTTACTTTAACAACCAATTAGGAGAGGGTAATAGACCAAGGATAAAATTGACGACTTACTCCAATATCAATGGTCAACTGGGGAGGTAAGACTCAACTCCATCAGGAAACAAAACAAGGTCCGCTAGTGTTTTAATATAGAAAAATGTTCCTTGCAGATCAATGTGATTGTGCAATGGGAACTCATTGAAATTCAACCTGTACACAAAAATTCTTTTAAGAGCAGTGTATATCAAATTCAGTGCAATTTTTTTAACATCCAAATAATGGAACACTTGTTAAAAGACCCTCCCCATTTCTTCCATTACTAAGTTTTTTTTTTATCCATAGGAATTGAAGACTGGTACTAAGAGGGTTTACAACAATTCACACACTCTGCTCAACTAACTAAGCTAGACCCCCTTGGTAAATAAATGACACTGAGCTCCATTACTAAGCTTGAGTAAATAAATGTCACTCTATAAAGTGAATATCATCTCCATTTCATTTATTTTCCCAAAAGCTAATGAAATGGAGATGATCCATTACCAGAACACTAAGTGTGCATCCGTACAAGTACACAAGTTTATCCAAACTATCCTCAATTCAGCAACACACGGTGAAAACACAGCATAAAATATTTCGAACAAAGCACAATGGAAAGCAGGAAAAACAGAAATGGTTATATAGTGTTACCATGCACCTGATGAATCGCTTTGGAGGCTCACAATTATTCTTATCAGTGCAGGAGCATACCCTAGCATGGAGTGGATATCACAGGAAACACAATACTGCATCTTCACATACAGTTTGGGAAAGAGTATATTCTGTAAATAACAATTAAAAACTAAATAAATAACATAAACACATGTGAAATTTTCCTCAAAAAAAAGAGAGAAGGTAAAGAAGAAAATTATGCTCATAGACACAGGCTTCCAACACATCTCTGACTGCAGCCTGTTCAACAATGTTCCTCACCAGAAACCTCTTAATAGCCTTGTCCTGTTATTAATTTGAAGAAAAAAAAAATCCACAAAGCGCAAAAACTTTAACTGAAATGCCTTGCACAAAACTTTAAAGGTATAAGAAAGTAAAATAAAAAAACCTTAGGGCAGCATTTTCCACAGTTAGAGCATCGAATGAATTTGACGTGGTCGCGGTTGTGTTTGTTGCAACCTCCATTCCTGCGCTTGAATTTCTGCAAACAGAGCTAGAGAGAAAAGGTTCACCTAAGGTCTCTTGGTGCTTTGGTGGTTGGGTCTAGGCCAATAAAGTGAATGTAGTGGTTGAAGAGCCATATCAGAAAAGCATAAAATGGAAGACATCAAGACAGAGTGAACCAAGAGTTCAGAGAGATGCAGCAGGGAAAAACTAATTAGATATGGTGGCAAGTGGCAGCAGGTCCTCATGTGGTTAGACTTGATGTAAAAAAAGATGAGAACTTGAGAGATTGCTCTGTCTTAGCAATTAGACCGAGAGAAAATGAACATAAAAATGAGACCCCAAAAAACAAAGTGGCAGGACACAAACATTGTTGGTGTACACGGGTACAAATAGTTTGATTTTGTCCAGCAGGCAAAATGTTCTTTACATGGAGATATAAGAATTTATGGTGAAGGTTAGGACTTTATAAATTTAATAAAATGTTATGTACGGACCAATTTCCAAATAAGAAAAAAGCATAGCAACCAAACTAAAAAGGTGAGCAAACCTGTAGGGACTAAATATGTCTTTATACCTATAAATAAACTGAGAACCTCAAAAGTCAAGTTTACAGAGCCATATTAGAATAATAAAGCACTGTTTACAGCATAACCTAATTTGAAATGTCAACTGAATTAACTAAAAAAGCCTAGAGAAGCAATACATACTTGATTGTTGAATCTCATTGATTTAACATAAGGAATATAGACTACTCATAATAGCAATATGCCGTGAAAGGATCTTGAATGGTGTGGCATAATATACAACAGAAATACAAAAAAGGCAGAATTGGAGGCCAAACCAACACAAAGAGACTACTTTCATTGACTAACAACTTTTTAATATGCTATTGCTGATCTATATAGCCTCCTGGCATCATATGGAAAAGGAGGAAGGTGGAACAGGTAGTTTACCTGGTTGGCAGTGGTTTCAACTTTGCCTCTTCAACTCTTTGTCCAGACCAAGCCACTGGCAAGCAGTACAAATTAAGTAAAAGGAAACAGTGAATTTCAAATAACGACCGAGACAGTAAGCTCTGATGATATGCAAGGATAGAAGATATGCTAGGAATTCAGAATCTGGACAACTCACCACCCATCCAGATCCCTGTAGTACTGCACCTTACCTTCTGCATTAACTTTTTTGCATTAATGCTTCAAAAGAGCCAAAAATGTATGTCAATAGCCCATCCCAGTAAACCCTTGCGTGGTTTACCACCTCCTTCCTGCACAAGGGGTGAAGAACTAGGTAAAACAACCACCAAAGAGAAGAGTTAAAACAAAACAAGATCAAGGTAAAAAAACTTACATGATCAGGAGCTAGATTTTTCCAGAAAATAGAATGGTTGATATGATCTGCAATAAATGATAGGCGACTGGAGATGTCTTTCCAATAACAAGGAACGTACTGAAATTGACAGAGATGAATAATGCAGAGAGAAATAGTTGAGAACACATTAAAAAATAAATAAATAAATAAGAGTTGGAACTTGGGAAGACTATTTACCTCTTACCAAGTTACCGTCACTTGTGTTGTACACTTGAAACCAAATACATTTTGGTTGGTCATAAGTTTATCCAGATATGGACTAGAGATTAACAGGGTTGCTGCTTGATATGGACTTGATTGATACAAAAGCTGGGTGGAAGAAACCTTGAACTTCTTCTGGATAGTATTTGTCATCCAAAAGCCACAAATTTAGCCAATTAAGTATTATAACTTCATTCCATCATTTCCTTTTTCCAAAATGATGTCATTACAAAACATCCAAACTATATAATGATATTTTTATTTCGCTCTATTTTAATACATTCTGACTCATTATATTTGATCCTTTTTGTTCCATTCTTTATTGCCAATCCAAATATAGACGTAAGAGCTGGCCCATAAATGATCAGAAGATTTAACTTAAATAGAAATCATGTACAAGTTCATTCAGATGTTAGAAGGGAGATGTCATTCTCTTTGTAGAGTAATGGTAAACTATTCCCACTAAGGCAGCACAAAAACGGTTAAGAACCCCTACCAATTGTTTGTTCTATGAAGTTTGAGACTATCTCTAGCAACCAATTCTAGTTTCTCTTTCTCCAAAATTTACATCTGCAAAAAAAAAAATTAAAAAGGAAAAGATTACTATCATTTTTATTTGATCAAAACATGACCACCAGCAACAAAGCCACACATTAGAAACTCTGCTGATGTATATCCTTCAAAATTCTACAAAATATATAATGTTAACACTGTCAATTCATCTTCTAATTGCTCTAGGGAGATTCATCTTTCCTCTCGGCTGCCACCTTTGGAACCACCAACACAGTTTCTTGAGATAATGGAACACCAGAATCTTCTCTCTCACCCTTTGTTGATAAACTTGGTTCTATCAATGATTGTGATTTCTTGAAAGTTCCAAACTCAATATTTTTCAGTTTAGACTCTTTAGAGGATGGGAAACTCTTGGCTTGCTTAGTTAACTTAGCAGCAGACTCTGACAGGGCAGTCTTGTGAGTGCTTTGAAGAAGGGGGAAATCTTTCTTTGAGAGCTCAAACGACCTCGAATTACCCTCCATGTGTGTCTCAGAATAAACCTTTGGAAGAAGGGGGAAATCTTCATTTGAGAACTCAAGCAGCTGCGAAGTAACATCCATGTCTGTCTCAGAATGAAACTTTGCTAATGGAGTAGACTCTTGGGCTTGTGTTGGCGGTATAGCCTTGCAATTGCATAGAAGAAGGGGGGAATCTTCACTTGAGAACTCAAACAGCCTTGAATCTGAATTAGCATTTATGTCTGTCACAGAATGAACCTCTTCTGCTTGTTGCTTTTTCGAAGGTGATTTGGGCAATGCATTGTACTTTGAAGAAGCAAATCTCCTTGGCCTGGATGGCTTTGTGTGCATATCCCAGTAGGAATTATAATTCTGAAAGATTCAACCATTTTGGGGATGATATAGTGTGTTATCACAATATAAGGTCCTATTCAGCTAAATTTCTCCACAAACACATATAGGAGAAGAAAATAAGGTTAAATACATTGAAATTCTCCATAAGCTATAATCAACTAATCCACCTTAGCTTTTGGAAAAATTAAATGAAAATAACTTCTATCAAAGTTAACTAAATAAGTTGATTTTAGCTTATGCGAGAAGCTTCATTCATTTTACCCTCTTATTTTCTTATAAGTGCTTTTAAAAAATTTATCCAAACAAGGCCTAAAGAGATAAAGTTTGAGAAGAAAGACAACATACCAAGTCAGGTATGTATGTGCCCGTTCCTCGTGATTTCCCTCTTCCTTCAAGGTTGTAAGTTGGATGATAGAGTGTCTGTCCCGGGATATATACATCAGTACCGCCTTGGTAAAACATACTCCAGTTTTGCTGCGTTGATGGTGCAAGGATATCATCCTGAGAAGGTGACGATGGAGAACTGGAATGTACAGCTATTGGCATGGCATAATTACGATACAACTGAACATATTGTAAGCCACCACAGTAACTTTCACAATCTCCACGGAGGACAGACTCTTCAGATCTTCCAATACCAAATGGAGAAACCGGAACGGCAACATCCGCCCTTTCTCCTTTCCCATTCCTGTCCAAAGTGCTGAAGAAAAACTTCTCTAGTGCTGCACCCATGTTTTCTCCTGGAAGTGTGAGGATCTGCTTAAGCCTTCTAGCACCGTAGGAAAGAGCAAATCTTACTCGATGTAAGTTTGCTGCAGGTAAGTAAAAAGGTAGGAAAATAAGTGGAAGAGAACTGTGCGTTTTATAAAATAACCATTACAAATTTGAAATAATGTCATGAAATATCACAATCTCTAATTATTTCAGCCCCGTATATAAAACTTTAAAGTCATCGGGGGAGTATATCATATAACGATATTTGAGTAAGCCTTGGTGCATTTTTCACCAGTATGCTGAGTTGTATTGAAATTGTAGATGTTCTTAAGCCACAGGTAAACATCTTAACTATAAAATCTTTACATGTGGTAAGACTAGGATCGACATGAATTTCACAGACCCTTTAATCATTATGAAGAATGAAAGCTCAAGCAATTAAAGTACAAAGAAACAAAACATTCACCACAACCCATTGATGCTTTTTTTTTTTTTACCATGTTACAAGTGCAAAATATCTACTAACTTTAGTGGGCAAAATTACCTATGTTTACACTACGGCCTAGGTTGTTGTCATTTCTTAGAGGATCCAAGATGTTCATGAACTTAACGGGAAATTCATGGGTCATAGTCTCAGATGCCCTTGATGGAAAAGAGCACATATTCCTGTAATTTCTGAGAAACTCTTTTTGGAGCAAGAATTCACCCTGATCACATTCTGGTGTCTCTGCAACAAGCAAATTGGGATCTATCAAGGACTGAAGATTGTAAGTAGATCTAATTGCTTACACATTGCAACACTTACCAGCAATTTCTGGAAGAGATGATAAGGGTTTTGGACCCCATATACTAACATAGTTATGGTCCCAATCAAATGAGCCATAGTAGTCTAAAAATATGTATAGCACCTGCTAGTAGTAGCGATTCAGTGGTTTGATTCTTCAAGTAGACTTAAAATACAAATGCCAAGAGGGTGCAAATAATATTATTGATGGAAGACGTGACTCACCTCTAGAGGACCACGCACTGATGAATGAAAACGATTGATAATATACAAGACTAATATTTCTACCGCATATGTTGATAACAAGCCATGGTGTCCACCAAGAAGTCGACTCTCATAATAGCACCAAGCTTTGATTAAGATAATACTGTGTTTGAAAATATGGTTCTTTCCAACAAGTTGGTCAACCTAAAAATTCATTTCCAATTAACAAAATTAGCAAAGTCTGAATATAAAATGAAAATAAAAAATGAATTTAATCAGAAATATGGAAAAAGTTTCTATTTGTAATAAAAAATGAAGTAATCGTAGAATTTCATTAGAAAATGGAATTATGAATTTGAATTGGGTAAGAAGGATAGAGATCAAGAAGTTTCTGAAAAAAATTTCAGCAAAATGCAGATACATTATGGGGACAGAGAGAGAGCTATCAAGAAAATGCCTGGAGCAACAGAATGGAAAGGGATTAAGTAAACAATTAACTCGATATTGAGGCTACTACAGAGCAAGTTGACTGAATGGAGAAACAGAATTTTTTTATTGTGTTCCCTATGTAATCATTCACACTGTTTTTGACTCTACAAAACATAGCTGGAGATTGTATAGTACGAATAGTAGAAAGAAGGGAAAGCAAAACAGATATATAAAAGCATAACAGGAAAATGAGTCCAAAATGTCAACATGACATATGAAACACATAAACAAAGCAAATATGGTATATGTAGGAATCAAATAACATCAATTAGGAGTAAATATTAATTAATACAAATACCTGCTCCAAAAAGCGTAGAGTACATATTCCAGCCATCTGATTGAAAGAGATGTCAACTGCTATGTTTTTCACTGTACATTTCACAAGCCGGACCTGCAACTCCTCGCCCAAACATAAAAAGTGAGTCTAATAAAGTTGAGAGATATCCTTTGACAAAAAGAACATTAACACTATTTTCTAATCGGGTCAAACACAGAAAAGGATTGACTTTGAATATAAAAAATCAGGAAGATAACCATAGAAATTTAAATAGAAAATTTTGTTTCTAAACCTGTGCACGTATATATTGTATGTCTTTTACTTGATATTCAGGGTCATCTCCACTTTGAAGTATATTGCATACTGCTTGTGCCAAATCCTCCTCTGCATCTTCATGACTGAGAGCAGTCAAGTCAATATCTCCATCAGGAAGATAGGTTTTTAGAGGAACAGAACCGAATGGCAAGACCTGTAGGTGATCCACAAAGTGGTAAAACATTCATTTATGGTCACCAATATAATGGTATAAACATAATGATATCAACTCATTATTGGCAAAAAACAGCTTTTAAATTTTAAACTGACAATCAAGGCTTATAAAAAATCTGTAGATTTGAAATTGAAGTTCTTTTTGGAAATAGCATCCAATTCTTGAAGTCAACAATGTTCACCAGAGCAATCAATACTCGCAAAATTTACCTCAATATCATCAAATTCAGGCATTTCAATGATTTTAAAACTATTAGCCTTCTCATGGTATGGAGAAATGAAATTTATCAAATGGGGTGCAGGGGACTACACTACAGGTTGCACATATTTTTGAATTCTGGCTGTAAATTTTAGGCTTGTGATTCTATGAAGTATCACATATGAAATGGAAAAAAGGTTCTCTTTTCTGGTGGTCAAGGTGAGAGGAAGTGCACAGAGTAAAGGAAACAAAACACAGCATGGAAAATTTAAGCCAACCTGCAGAAGTAGGATTAAATGATCGTAATACTTGCAAATGATAACCTGGTTTTCCATGGCATGATTTTTATAGTTATTTTAGATATCTTTAAATAAAAGAGGAAAAAGATGGAGTCGATAGGGGAAAGTGTCGATCTGCACATCTAAGGTATGGTAGAAGTATACAAGAACCAACATCATGGTTATAAAACCATGCTAAGACAGCATAATAAATAATAAAATCACATTTGAATCTAAAAATCACATTTGAATCTAACTATTCTTAAAAGGAAAGTATGATAGGGAAAAAGGGAAAAGCATAGAAATTTCCACCAATCATTTCTAATCTAAACAAAAAAAAATCATAACATACATCAAAATGGATCTACTTATATACAAATCACTTAAAGCAACAAATGCTACAAGAACACCCAACTAAATTATGAGGGCAAGATAGCAACTAAACGAAGAAAAGACCAGATGTAGAAAACAAACTCCAGCAATAAAAATTTACAAATATGACGATTGGATCAAAATATTCAAACCTCTGCTCCATAGTAACCTCTGATCAGCCTCTGAACATAATCAATAACATCTTTTCTGTTCACCTCAGATAATACAATTGGTTCAATTGTCCATAGTATCTCTTGTGCCCTCTCTTCAGCCATTCGCCATAGTTCCTCGTCAATTGATAACAGCTGGCTAGGCATGGAGAATGCTAACAAATTTTCTTGTCTATCCATAGCTGCAAATATTAGAAGTTAGACCTTCAGCAAAGAAACAAAAAATAAAAATAAAAAACTAGACAAGAAAGACAACAGCACAAACACAATATCTTGCCATTAACTTCAATTACTGCATGTACAAAAACAAAACAGCCACTAAAACTATATCCTTTTATAAGAGAACAACATTTGTGAAAACAGAAAGAATTAGCCAAATTTCATTTGGGTAAACCAAGGATTAAAGATTTAAAAGAAACGAGTCAAGATTGCAGGGTCAATTTATTAATTTTACACAAATAAGAGGAAACAAAATAACTATGAGCACCAAATGAACTTGTAATAGGAATTTAATAGTATTACCATGAATTGTCTGGAACTTTATAGGTAAATAAAATAACTGCAAGCACCCAATGAACTTGTAATTGAATTGAAATTGACTCAAGTCTTTTTAAGATTCAGGTGCAATAATGGTGTCAAGTGTTCGACCTTCCACTAGATCCACTTGTCCTCCTCTCCTACCCATGTTTGTACCTCCCATATGTAAATATGTAAGATAGACACATTGGCTAGTTTTTTTTAAAAAAAAAGACAATTATGCAGGAAAAGCTTAAACAGAATATGACAAATGTGATATAACTAGCGGATTTTTTTTCAAACTAGAGCAACGGCAAATTTTTGCAAACAAAAATGATTAAGGCTGAAATCAACAACTTAGATGTTACCAGAAAAGGGTAGAAAAGTTTAACTTACTATTTACTGTAAAATTTCTAGCTAACATGTTCTTTCTGTTGTATGTTATTATGAAGTGAATTCTCCATTGTTAGCTAACTAATACAGAGCATTTAACTCAGTCTTTCTGAATGGTTTCTTGTAATGATTTATCCAGTCTTCCTCTACCTCTGTTAATTCAGTTGTCATCCATTTAACCCAGATTATCATTTACAACTCTATTGATCCTCACATAACCAAAACCATCACCATCTCATCAATAAATGTTGCTCTTTTTTTCCGAATACATTTGTTCCTCATCTTATCTTCTCTTGTAAGTCCACTCATCCACCCCACATTTTCATCAATCCCTACGCTTTTTTTTATCTCTTATCAACACTTTTCATCCCAACATTTAGAGCTGTTTTTAGTCTAATATTTAATTCTTTGGCTGTGCATATGAAAAAGACTTTGTTGGGAGAGGCAAAACCCACTTCGGTGATCTCTATGCCTCGAGGATTAGTCTCATGGCTTTCGGCAACGGGGAAATCTTGCTTCCAGCCAAAAAAAAAGTTGCCCAATAGAATGTTCTTGTCTAAGTTTGACAGACACTTTCATTTCCATTGTTGCTCCCCCAATCTCTTTACCCTTCCCATTAAGACATAAGGCTGAGACACTAACCCATGTAACTTGTGGAATGGGAATTTTAAAGTTCAAAACTTTATTGAATTTAAAGAGGCTTGCTACATGTACTCTTCAACACGCGAGGAAGAACAAGTCAACTATAGGAGACAAGGTTTCCTCGCTAAGGTTTCAGATGTTACAACATATCATAATTCACAAACATGACACCAAATATTAAGATTCACACAAATTCAATTCAGCAGTCAGGTTTAGAGGTAAGGTAGCATAAAACTAACACCACTAACCCTCCTATTCCTCAACCTAAAAAACAAAAGCTCGGTTTTTAAACAGAAAAATGCTCGAGAATTCAAGAATTTAACCATACAAGTAGAGGACGATAAAAGAAATGCATTAAACCACCAATGACTCAAACAAAGAACAATTTGGGGTCAACGATCATCACCCACAACACCACAAGTTTAGGGAAAGAGAAGTTTACCACAAAAAAACAGATAAAGTTTCTAGCTTTTAGCCTCGGATGCAGCTGGGGCTATCGCCAACCCTCAGACCAATTAAACCGCCAAGGAAACTCCCTCTCCATCAAAGCCATTCATAATGAAAAAACCCCAATTCCCTTTATTTATTTATTTTTATTTTTTACCTTTTTAAGTTACCTATCAATTAAAAGCAAATTGATCAAATGGGTTCCTTTTAGAAATTTATTTCCAAAAGGGATCTCTTTCCAAACTTTTTCGGGAGGGGATTAGTTTTTGAAGGGATTTTGCCAGTGGAGTTGGCGAGTTTGACATGTGTCAGTGGAGTTGGCGAATTGGACACGTGACAGCAGCTGGAGAACTCGCCAAGTGGAGATGGCGAGACACGGTCCACGTAGCGGGTTCCCCATTCATAATAGTAAAATGTTTTTTTTTTTACAAGAAAATTTTTTTAACTTGAAACAGGTATAACTTTTGATAGAAATGTCCGTTTGAGGCCAATAATATGTCAAAATGCTCGAAATTGAATGAGGAATCTCCTGGAAAATTCTTGAAAGAGATTTAAGATTCAACCACCCATTTTTTTAATCTTAAATCCTATTTTTGAGTTACTTAAAGACATGTTTTGAAAAAATGAGTTGATGAAATCTCCTTTGGACATTTCACAAGGGATTCCTTATTCAATTTCGAGCATTTTGACATATTATGGGTCTCAAACGGACATTCATATCAAAAGTTATACTCATTTCAAATTAAAAAAAAATTCCGTAAAATCGTCAACTCCACTGGCGAAATCCTTCCAAAAATTGACCCCCTCAAGAAAAAATGTAGAAACAGACACCTTTTGAGAATAAATTTCTAAAAGGAACCCGCTTTGGTCAATTTGTCATCAATTAAAATATATTCATAGGTGCACGGTGTTTTTCTTTTTTTTTGTGTGTAATTTTTTTTCAAATATATGTTTCTTGTCCTGTGTTAGAAATAATGGACGATTCTAACTTATTGCTTCAGACACTAATTGTTCACGATGCATGTAGCTAGTTCGACCCATTTAACTTGTGGGTTAAATGATTTTATCCAAAAGCTCTTAGGCTTTTTATTTTTACATTTCAATATCAAGAAATATTATACTAACAAATAAGGGATGCAAAGTAAAAAAATATAAAATTTAAGTATTTTTATATGATTCTATGCTTGATAGGTAATATAATATTTTTTATTTAATATAGAATTATAGATTAAATAATAATGATGTAAAAAATGTTTCTTAAGAAGCCTAAGATGCAAATTATATTATTCTTTTGGACAAATATATTTTTATTAGACAATATATATTTAATTTTTAAAATAGATCAAATTTTACATTTTAAAATTTCATTTCTTAATTCCTTCTTAAATTTTTTTTGTCAAATGTGAGTCAACATGTTAAGCCAACGGATTATGTAGGATAAGTGTATGCTAAAAAAAAACAAAAAAAAAAAACAAACAAACTCATTAAGACTATGAGCTTCACATGACGAGCTTACGTGCATGTTCATCGGTAAAACGTCGACAGCAGGGTTCGAACCTGCGCGGGCGTAGCCCAACAGATTTCAAGTCTGTCTCCTTAACCACTCGGACATATCGACAACTCATTAACAGGTTCCTATTACTAGCTAAATAATATTTTAATTGAAACACAAGTATCAGAATTTGAGAATACGAGATGTTATATTTCGATTATTTCATACAACTCACTCCAAGTTTTAATTTTTTAAAAAATAATCGACCCAACTTTAATTTTAAAATTCAAATTACAATAAAAATGAAAATAAAAACAAATGACTACAATTTATACATGCATGGGTTCAAACCTTTGTCCCAAGGGATAATAGAAGCAAGTACCACCCCTAAACCAACTTAAATTAGTTGATATATGGATGACAAATATAATATATATAAATAACTTAAATATAAATTTATAAATTTATTTTAAATTGAGTCATGCAGGTTAATGACTTACTAAGTTAACTCTTGAGCCAGTACTCGGATCGAGTCAATTATCAATCCAAATTTGATAACCATCCTCCAAAGTTCATTCTCCAATTAAATGTAAATAAATTAATTCTAATTAGTTAATAAAAAATCAAATTTATAAATAATAAGTAAAGGTTTATATAATAAAATATAAGAGAATAATCATATCATATTGATTACTGAATATTAATGTACCATGCAGATTATTGATATGAAGATTTTTTAAAATTATATATGCTGTAATTTAATATTTGATTATGTATAAATTGATATATTACTAATAGATTAATCTCTTTCATTATTTTTTAATAAATTAATAAATAAAATACATATTGATATAAGAGAAATATTAAATATAAGAGAAATATAAGAGAATCATCATATCATATTTACTTTTATTCATAGCAACAGATGATTATATTTAATTTTAGTAATAGTAACTATAAATATATAATTTTTAATTTTATTTATAATTAAAATTATATTGATTTTAAATATTTTGATGATATATTAAATTTATGGAATCTTTTCAGATTTTTTATTTGTTAAAAATACGTATATTAAATTTTTATTGATTTTGATTAGTTTTTCTTAATTCTAAATTACAATTTTTTTGGTGAATGTATTCTGAATTAGTGAATTATATTAATTAAACTAATTATAACCAATATAATTTTCATTATTTAAATATTCAAATTGATTATACAAATAATTTTGATTCGATTAAATGGTAATAGGAATATATATTCTGATTTAAAGGATATATAAATATATATTCTCCATCAAAGACATCTTTTGGTGAAATAAGAATTTGTTATTGAACGAATTACTATCAAGATATATCCCGAAAGGTTACGTCACTTTGTGGAAACCTCTAATATTTGATTATAGATCCTCTCTAAAATTTGACTAGAATCGCCAATGATTCAAACCAATAAATCATTAAAATATAGATCGAGGCTTTGACAATTGACTTATTAAACTCGATTAATGAATTAAATGAGTTAAACTTAAATTAAAAATTCGATTAATGAATGAGTGAAAAATTCAATTTGTTAAATATATGAGTTGAATTTGAATTATGTGTAGTAATTGTTTATTTTATTTCATAAGAGTGAATTTTTTTTTACATAGACAAGTGGATATTAATTAATTATAAATATAACTTAATTTTGTATTAATAAAAATAATATGTCTTGATTCAAATAACTTATTTCTATAATTTTCTTTTTAATTTCCTAAATTGTATCTATTAATTTATGTATATTTAATACAATAAAATATATATGATTGTCTTTAATTTGTTTTACATAATAAAATTGATTTAAATCTTAAAATACCATCCATGACAAACTGAATGTGCTAAAAAGTGAGAGAGACTTGACATGATGCATCATCTCCAAAAAGCCCAACAAGCTTCAAGTGTCTCCTTAGATTTAAGAGTATCCTGAAATTTAATGACTATAAACTTATTAGTTTTCTTTGAGTTCATATCAGAAACACGATGTTGTATTTCGATTGATATTTGATACCAAATCACCCCAGGCTCGTACTATAATTAAAATTCGATGAAATAATTTGATCAAAGTTATCATTATTATCGAAACACGATGATGATATTTTCAGAAAAGATGCAGCTACTTCGCAATTAAAGTGATGGTAAAAGAACGTCAAAAAAAAAGTTATAGTAAAAGAGACTAAAATATAATTCAGTTTGGTTATGTTAAAAAAAGACTAACTTTCACGTCACAATAATGAAAGCACTTTGGTTATAATTCAGTTTTTTATGCAACTAGGAAGCAGCCCACGTGCAACTTTATATATTATATTATTTCTAAAACTTTTACAGTTTTACCAAGTGTTAAATAAAAAAATAGTTAAATAAGTTTTTTACGTCTAATTTATTTTTTAAATTCAATATGTTCTTTTAATTATTTTTGGATTCAATTTAATTCTTTAATTTTTAAACTCAATTCAATTTAATTTTTCCATTTAAATTGGATTAACAGAAATTATATTTTACAACGGATTAAGATGTTTATTATGTAATTTTAAATCGTTATAAAATACATATTTTCTAACATTGTCATTAATTTAGATAATAGAAAAAAATTAAATCAATTTTAAAAAAATTCAACCAAAAAAATTAAAAAATTAAATCAAATCTAAATAATAAATTAGAGATTTAAAACTAATTTAACCTAAACTACTTAAAATATACTTTTCTTATGAATAATTAAAATATACGGGCTGTAAAAAAATATTATTATAAATTATCATACAAATAAAGAATTTTTATTACTTTGTAGGTATAATTTTTTTACATTATTAATTAATTAATCCAAACATATTTTAGATATTACTTTTTGAAGTAATTATTACAAAAACTTAATTATATAATTAGTCCCTTAATTCTATTTTAAGATTCAATTTTATCATTTAATTATTAAAATGTTTAATTTGATTCCTTAATTATTTAAAATAAATAATTATACCCTTTTTAACAAATTTGTTAATTTAATTGACAAAAATTGATACTACTGATGTGAAATGGTATTTTTTAAATTACAATGTAAAAGGTTATGTTTGCATTCACACCCAGCTTCACATCAAACATGCCCCAAGATCAATTTGCTTTGCAAATACCTTCAATTTTGCAAAAGAAAATCAATGTTTTCTCTCCACTTGGAACTCAACATACCCCTTCTTTCTTCCCATTCTCATGAGCTCACTCTCTATTTTCTCTCCACACGCATGATGAGTGCAAATATGGGTTCATCGTGACGCGTGTAAAAAAATTTCTTAAGGGGTTTCCTAGACTATCAATGATAGGAAACAACAGGATCTTGAAACTTATGGTTCTCACAAACAATCAATAAACAACAATAGATAATGATGTGTACCTTTCTCCATAGGAAGACTTGTACCTTTCTCCATAGAAACTTCTCTCCGGTGCACTTTGATTTCCTTGAAAGAGGAGAGAAATAAGATTTCACTTCCTTTGGCCTTTCTTTTCTGCCTCTCTCCGTTAGTGATGGTTATGAGTGAGAGAGAACACTTTTCTGGTCAGGAAAGGAACCTTATTTCACGTTAGTGGGTATTAAGCCCATTTTATAACCACTACTCCCATCAAGTATAAGTTAACCCTAGAAACTTCTCCTATTAAGCCCAATTACAATTTAGCCCTTAATCGTTAATTATTTACTTATTAGTCCCTACATAAGTCACATGTCTCTCACATGAGACATTAATTCTTACATTCTCCCACTTGGCTCATGTGACATTAATAAACATTATGGACTAAATAAATAAATAGATTAACTAACATAATGCGCATTAAAAATTGACTAAAATGTTCTATACACTGGGTACATCATAATTTCATGATTAAGAATAAGAACCAATTCGAGTCATGGCGGTTGTACATCATCTAATCGACATAGTCCCTCCCATGTACTACAAATTAGTCTTCTCCTTAATATGACCATAAGTTAGGAGTACATAATTGGTCCAACATAATGTCTTCTTTCAAGACAAAACCTGTTAACATTACTCTAACACAAACATGCATGCAAACATAGAGAACAGGTAATCAGAAACATATCATAATTGAGCTCAGAGTGTCACTAAAGTGCATAAGATAAATTACACTTAATGATCATCAATAACAATAATGCCCATACTTTCAACATGTTCTATAATGTCTTGGGCGGTAATACCTTATTCAAAGGGTCAACTATCATAAGGTTTGTGCTAATATGTTCTATTGACACTCTTTGTTTCTGAACTTCTTCCTTCACGACAAAGTACCTCAATTTCATATGCTTAGCACCCTTAGAGTACTTGTCGTTCTTACAAAAAATATTGTTGCGGAATTATCACAATACATTTTCAGCAGCCTAACAATACTGTCAACAATTCTAAGCCCTGAAATAAAGTTCTGCAGCCAATTAGCCTGAATTGTAGCCTCAAAACATATTACAAATTCAGCTCTCAGATGCAACAACAATTGATGCATACAAAATTACTTTCATTTGTTTTCGTTCCATATCATTTCTAGGACATTGTGTGAGACTAACTCTGTCTCATTTCTAAATTAGAATAGGCGATGTCAAACACCTTTCCATCTTGAATCTCTCTAGCACTTTATCGATATATATACTTTTTGAGATAAGTCTAACAATCCTTGTGATCTATTATGGAATATTTCTATCCCTATCACATAACTTACCTCACCCATATCTTTCACTTCAAAGTTTCTAGAGAGAAATTTCTTAGTCTCATGAAAAAGACCAAGATCGTTTGCTGCAAGCAAGATATCATCAATATACAGAATTAGAAAATAACCTTACTCCCACTGACCTTCAGATACATACACTGATAAACAGTATTTTCCTTAAATCTAAAGGAAATAATGGTATCATTAAACCTCAAATACCATTGGCAGGAAACTTGCTTTAAGACTGTATATTGATTTCTTTAGTATGCACACCATATGTTCATTTCCTTTAACTGAGAACCCCATTGGTTGGTCCATACAAACATTCTCCTCTAAATCTCCATTCAGAAAGGCGGTTTTCACATCTATTTGATGTAGCTCCAAGTCATAATGAACTACTAATGCCATGATAATCCTGAAAGAATCCTTTCGAGACCAGTAAAATATCTCTTTATAATCAATGTCATCTTTCTGAGTAAATTCCTTAGCAACAAGTTTAGCCTTGTAACGTTCAAGGTTGCTATGAGAGTCACGTTTAGTCTTGAAGACCCACTTACAACCAACTTTCTTATAACCCTTTGGTAATTCTACAAGGTCCTAAACACCATTATGTTCCATGGAATTTATCTATTCTTTCATGACATTTAACCACTTCTCAGAATTATCACAACTTATAGCTTGTGAAAACGAAACTGGATCATTATCATTAATGCTTAAGTTTGTTTCTGTTTCATGTAAGTATACCACATAGTCATTCGAAATAGCTGGTCTTCTTTCTCTTTGAGACCTCCTTAATGCTACTTCTTGTGGTTCTTCCATAATAGGTTCATTATGCATCATGGGTTCATTATTGTGTTGCTGATCTTCATTAGTTTTGTAACAACAATTAAAAAGAGCAATCACCTTACTGCTAAAGGCCCAAGCTAAAATGACTTGCACTCTAACTTCTTTAATTTCCACTTCTCGTGGAACTGTACTCCCATTGATTTCACCGTTTCAATGAACCTTATATTTTTCAGTTTCGAAAATTCTCATACTATGATTAGGACAATAAAACATATACCCCTTTGACTTTTCTGGATAACCAATGAAATATCCACTGATTGTTCTTGCATCCAATTTTCTTTCTTGCGGATTATAAATCCTTATTTCTGCCTGGCAACCCTAAACATGCAGGTGTCTTATACTAGGTATCCTATTTGTCCACAGTTTAAAAGGTGTCTTTGGAACTGCCTTACTAGGAACCCTGTTCAACAAATACATGACAGTTTTCAAGGCATACATCCACAAAGATACGGGTAAAGTCTAATTGATTACCATACTCCTAACCATATCCATTAAAGTTCTATTACGCCTTTCTGATACACCATTTTGTTGTGGTGTACCGGGAATTGTGTATTGCACACAAATGCACGTTTCTGAACAAGCTTAGCAAATGAACCTGGGTGTTGCCCAGTTTCATCATATCTTCCGTAATACTCATCACCTCTATCATATCTAATAATTTTCACATTTATGTCTAATTGCCCTTTTACTTCATTGTAGTAAATTTCTAAGGCATCCATTGCCTAAGAAATCTCGGGCAGTAAGTAGACATAACTGTAACGTGAATAATCATCAATAATGGTGATAAAGTATCATTCCTTTCCGAAATAACTAACATCAAAAGGTCCACAAATATTAGTATGCACAATTTCAAGAAGCTGAGTGCTTCTTGTAGCTCCTTTCTTTGTATGTTTTGTTTGTTTTCCTTTAATACAACCCACACAAATATTTAGATCCATAAAATCTAGATAAGGAAGAATTTTATTTTTTTTATTAATCTTTCCATCCTTTCTCTAGAAATGTGACCTAAACGTTTATGCCACAAGAAAGCAGATCGTTCATTCACTAAACTATGTTTAATGTCAACATTATGATGCAGAGTTAAAACAGTTTCAGCATACAAACTGTTTATTTCCAATTTATATAAACCATCACAAGAATACCAGTACCAATGAGATGATTATGCTTAAATAAATTGAATCATCCATTACCAAAATTAAAATAGTATGCAGTAACATCAAGTTTAGATAATGAAACTAAATTCCTAGATAAACTAGGTACATAAGGAGTTTCCAGTAAATCTAAATGATGTCCAGTGTTGCGTTTTAAACAATAAATCTCAACTATTTTCACTAGAGCTTTCACTTGATTCCCCATGAAAATAAACTTCTCATTTGGGCTTATGGTTTGGATTGTAAGGAATCTCTGCATAATGTTAGAAACATGAGTCATACATCCAAAATTAATCCATCATGTATCATGGGAAACTACAGTTAAGTTTGATTCAAAACATACATGAGCATTAAGCTCACCATTCTTTTCGAACCGAGACTTGCACTTTAGGTAATCCTTATGGAAATGTTCGGATTTCCTACAAAATTAACAATTATTTTCCTTTGATACCTTCCTTTGGATTTGCAAAGAGTCGTCATTGTTCTTTAATGACCCTTTGCCTTTATCATGCTTCTTCATAAATTTCTTTTCAAGCTCCTTGATTTCCTTGGTGGCTTACATAATGAACTGAGTGACTTCCTTGATTCTTAAGCCTTGTTTTTTTTTCTGAACTAACATACTGTGCAATCCATGCACATTCCATTTATCTTTCATGGTATTATAGTTCATTTAGAACGGGTCAAACTCAAACAGTAATGAGTTTAGAACAAACTGAACAAGAAAGTTCTCATTCACAGCCATTATATTTCCAAGGTCTTAAGTCTTGCTGCAATGTTTGTCATCTCAATGACATGTTCATACATAGTACATGAACCATCAAACTTCATGGTGGTCAATGTACTCATTAATGTCCCAGCAACAGACTTATCAACTGTTTGAGAGCACTCTCCCACTAATCACATAAACTTTTTAGCACTTTCAATTTTATGGAGAGTTGTCTTAATACTGTTTGCAACAGTCATTCTCATCAACATTAGGCTGAGTCTGTTAGATCTTTCCCAAGTTTTATAATGGACTTTCTCTTCATTGCTACTAGCATCAATAAAAGTAACAAACTTCTCTTCCAACATAGCAAGATCATGATCCAAAACACTAAGGTGAAATTGGACTTGCTTATTTCAGTCAGAGAAGTTAAGCCCATTAAAATTGGCTCAGATGATACATAAGAATCCAATGAATTCAAAACATGTATTACATAATAAAGTTCACATAAGTGTTTTGAGACATAAAATACATGTCATACATATGATTCATTCAGATAACGGTTAATGTATATTGATGTTCTCCTTTGGGTGATACACCAACACACAACATACAAACATAATGATGCTAATAAAATTTTAACATTATTTGACAATTAAATATGCACCAATTAGTAATATCTATTTTCTTTGGACATATAAATAAAACTAATGATACACACAAATTGCCTACAATTATATTCATTAATTATAAGAACAACTAATCAACCTTTGGACGATCCATAAATGCCTTATAACAATGAATTTCAATTACCCATAAACCAATAATCATATAATTTAGCATCCATTATTCTATGAGTAATTGGTATAATCATTAAGTTGGAATTAAATAACCTTACAAATTTGGTCACTTTGGTGACTAACAAATTCAACATACATTTAATTCCAACCAAGTATAATTGAAATAATCATTAATTTGGAATTAAATAACCTTACAAATTTGACCACTTTGGTGACTAACAAATTCAACATACATTTAATTCCAACCAAATATGTATGGTCTGCACATACTTATTGCTATTAACAATTCATAGCCATTCTATTAATTTCATTCCAGGCCATAAAATAATATTTGCATTTATTTGTGTTTTTGCATTCAAACACGTTCAAGCAAATATGTAGCATATACATATATTTACTGCTACCAATAATTGCAAAACATTCACATTAATTTAATTACAGAATATAAACTTTCAATCCTTTTGTCATACCCCATTTTTGACCCGTTTTTATTTCTTTTTTTTCTCGTCTTTTAAGCCGGAAATTTCCATCATTTCAGATGAAATTTCGGCAGGGAGGTATTTTAAAATACCTCATTTTTGTTTTGAAGACGCCCTTTTTTATTATTATTATTTATTTATTTACCTTTTTTATTATTATTATTATTTTTATTTTTAGTTATTATTTTCTTTTCTTTTCCTTTCCTGTTATTAAGTGTTTTTTATTATTTCCGTTTTTTTATTAATATCTTTATTAGTATCTTCTTTTCGTTTTTTTATTTTTTATTATTATTATTTTTTTTTTATTTTATTTTATTTTATTTTTTTTATTTTGCTGTTTTTTTTTTTTTTTTTTTTTTTTTTTTTTTTTTTTTTTTCTTTCTTTCTTTCTTTTTCCTTTTCCTTTCCTTTTTCCTTTTTCTTTTCAGTTTTCTCGGTCCAGGCCCAGAGGGGCTCTTCGTTTTTTACCCTAATTATGTCCTTTAAATGCTGCATTAATTACTGTGCATGTCAGAGGGAGAGAGAGAGGGCAGAGGTGAATACGAACAGTCAGAATACCAACAGCCAAGCCACCACTAGCCACCACGAGCCACCACTCAACAGCCCCTTTCCTCCTCCGCGAACCACCACCATCGGCCTAGCCACCACTCAACCGCCACTCTCCCCCTCCGCGAACCACCACCATCGGCCTAGAGCCACCACTCAGAGCCACCACGAGCCACCACTCAGAGCCACCACTCAGCGCCACCCTCCCCCTCCGTGAACCACCAACACAAGAAAAAACCAAAATCATCTTGCTCATACTATTCATTTCCTTCCCTAGAAATCGAAACGTTAGAACAGAAACCCACGCGAACACAGTAACCCACTCACTCACGCGGCCTAAAGCCTACACCAACCACCACCATCAGCCGACACCCACACCCACACAACCCAAACTGTAACCGTTTCCACTCTGAAGCTTAAACGATAACATAAGAACAAAGGTAGTTCACTTTTTTTCTAAGATTCAAGGCTAGATCTAGGCTTTATCAGTATTGGTTTTCAAAAAATAACGGTGGATTTGAGAACTAGGGAAAAAAAGGAATTCAAAACATGTAGTTTTTTTAAAAAAGGAGGAGTTTCTTTTTCCGACGCGGCGGCGCCGCCACCCATGGCCGGCCAGCCACTGCGCCGGTAAACAGCTTCCGGCGGTGTGTGGTTAGAGAGAGAAGAGAGCTTCTGAAGCGTTTCTTTAGAGAGAGGAAGAAATTGGATTTATGTTATTTTAGGGTTTATTTTCGAATTTATACTGCTGCCATGACCAATACTATGGTGCACGCGGATCTCTGTGTCCCCATGGACCATCAGGGTTGAACCGTTAGATCCTAGATCTAACGGCCAATGTTATCCCCTGTTTTGATCAGATGCGTCTCACCTCTTGGTTTTTACTCTGTTCTTCTTCTCTTGTGACGTTTGATTAAGATCTAATGGCTAAGACTGTGCCTCCCCATGATCAAATCTGGACGCTTCGATCAATCTGACGATTCAGATTTGATCTGTTAAGCCCACCTTTTATTTTGAGCCCATTTCCTTTTTTCTGTTCCTTCTAGTATTTTACTTTCTGCACCCCCTTTTCTTCTCTTTTTTTTTTTTTTTTTTATTATTACTTTTTTTATGCATCATATTTACTTTATGCCCTTGCATTTTTTATTTTCTTTATTTATTTTCCAGCACCATATCTATTTTACGTCTTGCATTTTATTTTCCAGTATCATATTTATTTTTTGTCTTGCATTTTTATTTTGTTTACTTTTATTTTATGCATCATATTTACTTTATGTCTTGCATTTTTTATTTATTTTTAGCATCATGTTTATTTTATGTCTTGCATTTTTATTTTCTTTTATTTTATTTCCAGCATTATATTTATCTTTATGTCTTGCATTTTTTATTTATTTTTAGCATCATGTTTATTTTATGTCTTGCATTTTTATTTTCTTTTTTTATTTTATTTCCAGCATTATATTTATCTTTATGTCTTGCATTTTTTTATTTATTTTTAGCATCATGTTTATTTTATGTCTTGCATTTTTATTTTCTTTTATTTTATTTCCAGCATTATATTTATCTTTATGTCTTGCATTTTTTATTTATTTTTAGCATCATGTTTATTTTATGTCTTGCATTTTTATTTTCTTTTATTTATTTCCAGCATCATATTTATTTTTATGCCTTGCATTTTATTTTCTTTATTTATTTTATGCACCATATGTATTTATTGTTTTGTATTTCATGCATTTTATTATTTCTTCTAGCATATTTATTTTAATGCATTTGAAATTTTTATTTATTATTGTCAATTAGAATGTATCTAGGTCCAATGTAAATAAAAATAAAAATGAGAATCTGCACCGACACTCACATTTATTTTTATGTTTTCCGCCGAGGACGATCATGTGATTTGAACCGTATCCGAGGAAAAGGGCCCTCACTTGATCCAACGTCATTTTAAGGGATCCGGCGCGTTTAGACTTATCTCCGTAAAAAAAAAAAAAAAAAAAAAAAAAAAAAAAAAAAAAGAACTTTCCATAATCAAAATTTCAAAAAAAAAGGGGCAATCTTTTCTTTCTTTCTTAATCAAATCTTTAATCAATCTTTAATCAATCAAAACATTTTTTCTAATTTAAAATCAATCGAACTCACTTCTTTTATTTCTTCTATGCCTTTTCGGCCTCTTACCTTGCCTAAACTCTTCTTTTTTCGAACTTTAAAATCAATCAAAACCAATCACTTGACTTTCTACCCCGAACTACATGATTTTGATCCCATTCGGGTATGTAGGCAAAAGACTTTGTCTTCCCAAATCAAATAAAAATAAACAAAAACTTTTTTCTTCTCCTTTCTTTTGAACCCACCTCTTTAATCTTTCCACACTTGAGCATTTATTTCCAAACAAATAATTAATTTAGCATAAAGATAAAATAAGCAAGAGGTTCCTATAGAGTACTATAGACGTTTAGGGTGCTAGTACCTTCCCTTTGCGTAACCAACCCCCGGACCTTTGATCTCTCAAAAATAGGGTTTTTCGAGCTTTCTCCCTTTTCTTCGGAAAAATAAAAGATCGGTGGTGATCTTAAAAATGCGAGTCAATGCTAATCAATAGCTTGATATCCAAAAATCACCGCGACAGAAAAATGGCGACTCCACTGGGGATCACACTCCTAAGTGGGTTAAACCTATCTTGTTTTTCTTCATCTTTATGCTTTATTATTATTTGAAACTGTAAATACGTGCCTAAGTATTTATCTTTTACGTGAGTGGTGAGATAAGTCCTACACCCGGACTTGAGGGAAACATAAGATAGGATGGTGGTATAATCATAGTGTCTTTCCGAGAGTGAGTTTCGGATGTGGCACATGTGATAACCCCGCTCAATGGAGGGATCTTGGGAATATTACTATGTTGGCATGAGTAGTCGTGTTCAGCATTAATATTTCCAAGCGACCTATGAAGTTGAGGACCTTTAGTTACCTTTAACCCATCTTAGCCTTTTAGGACGTAGTGCGGTGGCTAATCAAGAGTAGTCTTGAATTGGTTGATACGCGATACTACACTCAAACGAGGCTTTCCTATGGACGTTGTTGGACCAGGAGTAGTCCCGTAATCCGACAATATCCGGAAGTGGTCAATGACTTTGGGAACTTGGTAGAACCCGTGATACAGGTACATATGAAACCATAGTCCTTACCAAATGGCGTGTTTACCCTTAACTCCAACATTTTGGACTTAACTTCACCATGTTCTCTCCATACTGTGGCATAATCATGCATACATGCATCCATGCATAAACTCTTTTTTCATCCAAATTATCGAAGGACTTAGACAAGCTTTTTGTAAACTTTGTAGATATGGACATCCCACTGAGAAGCACTAGGAAGTACCTTTTCAAAAAAACAGACCTGTTGAGATTAAGGGAGCTAGCATCTTTAGTAAGTGATCCAGTTGATTTTCAAGCTCATCATGGGAAGTTGCTCAGAATTCTTAGAGTAGATGTTGAGGAAGGATGCCTAGAGACCCTGATTCAGTTCTATGACCCGCTCTACCATTGCTTCACATTTCCCGATTACCAGCTTGTCCCCACACTTGAAGAGTACTCCTACCTAGTTGGTTTACCCGTACCAGACAAGATACCTTTCCATGGTTTTGAGCCTACCCCTAAACCCTCCGACATCGCAGCCGCCCTCCATCTTAAAACCTCTATCATCCAAGCAAACCTTACCTCTAAAGGAGGCCTCCAAGGTCTTCCCACCCACTTCCTCTACCAACAAGCCTCCATATTTGCTGAAGCAGCTAGTATACTTGCCTTCCATTCTATCCTAGCCCTCCTTATATATGGCCTTTTACTCTTCCCAAATATTGACAACTTCATCGATATCAATGCCATTAAAATCTTTCTTACAAAGAACCCCGTACCCACTCTACTCGCCGATACCTACCATTCTATCCATGACCGTACCCAGGCTGGCCGTGGAACCATTTCTTGTTGTGCACCTTTACTCTATCAGTGGTTTACCTTCCACTTACCTCAATCCCGTGCCTTCAAGACCAATGATGATAAGCTTTCTTGGCCTCGCCGAATCATGACTCTTGACCCATCTGACATTGTTTGGTACCAAGCAGCTAGTGATGTTGGAGAGATTATTGTGAGTTGTGGTGAATATCCCAACGTACCTCTTTTGGGTATGCGTGGCGGAATTAGCTACAACCCGCTTCTCGCTCGACGACAATTTGGGTACCCGATAAAGACAAAACCAAACAACCTTGCCTTGACTAATGAATTCTATCTTAACCATGGAGATCATTCGAACAAAAGGGAAAGATTCGCACAAGCTTGGAGCGCTATCCGCAGACTCAACAGAAGTCAGTTGGGAAAGAAATCAGACTATGTGCATGAATCTTACACCCAGTGGGTTATTGATAGGACCAAGAGCTTTGGCCTACCCTACCGCTTACCTAGATACCTATCGTCCACCATCCCACCATCATCCTTGCCTATCCCCTTTGATACTAAGGAAGAGTTTCATGAACAATTAACCAAAGAAAGGCAAGAAAAAGAAACTTGGAAGAGGAGATGCCAGGAGCTCGAGCAAGAGAATGAGACTTTGAAGGGGAAGATAGCCCAACAGAGCCGTGAGCTTTTTATCCAGAACCAGAGGATGATTGAGAAGGACGACTTGCTTCGTCGGAAAGACGCTTTGCTCCACCGAGATGCTAGAAGGAAGAGGAGGTTTATGGATTTGTTCTCCCGTGCACATTCAGATTCCGAGGATCCATCTACTCCGGGAGTTTGAGTCTGAAGTTCTTAGGACCTTATGTTTAGATTTTAGCTCCCGAAATCTCTTGACTTGTAAAAAAAAAAAAAAAAAAAAAAAAAAAAAAAAAAAAAAAAAAAAAAAAAAATTTTTGTAATATTCCAATGCTTAAGTGAAGTGTTTCAGTTTATGATGTTTACAATTTCTCTAACAAGTTCTTCGATAATAATTTGTTCCCTTTCTTTTTGCATAAGCATAAGCATGCATCATGTTGCATTCATGGTTTCTAAATCGAGTCTCACACTGTGTTCACTACTTCAAAAAGGGGGGAGTCAATCAACCGCCGCCCAAGGAAAGTGGCCCGACGAGTTCTCCACAAACCAACTCGCATTTACAACACCAGGGCCAATCGGAAGAGGATGGATATAGTTGAACAAGAAAATCAGAGTCTCAGGGAGGAGGTTGCCACTTTACGAGAGGGAATGGATAGGTTGACGACCATGATGAGTGCACTCCTGTCAGCCCAGAACTCTCAAGCTGCCGCCGCTACTGTAGAGCAGCCCTTGGTGAGCACAACCCCGCTATCTACGGTGACTTCTCCACCCCTCTTTTTGCCTCCAGGTTGTACATGGGGAATGCCACCTCCAGTCTGTGGAAGCCCCCAGCCCACTGTATCTGAAGTTCCACCTCCTTTTGCTCAGCAGTCAGCACCGGTTCCGCAACCCAATACCTCTTTCCCTCAAGCTGCAATGACTTATTCAGCTCCACTGATTCACACTATTCAACAGGAGGTTGAACCAATTTTCCAAGCTGAAAATGTTGTAGCCTTCGACAAGATGGAAGAACTCCAAGAAAGATTTGATGGTATGCAAAGGGAAGTCGAAGCCCTCCGAGGAAGAGATCTGTTCGGGAAGGACGCCTGTGAATTGTGCTTGGTCCCAAATGTTACTATCCCTCACAAGTTCAAGGTGCCAGACTTCGAGAAGTATAAAGGGAACTCTTGTCCCCGCAGTCACTTGGTGATGTACGCGCGGAAAATGTCCATGTATACTGACCATCATAAGCTGCTTATTCATTTCTTTCAGGACAGCCTAACTGGGGCCGCTCTGAAGTGGTATATGAATTTGGACAGTGCGAGCATTCGTACTTTCAATGACCTGGGTGAAGCGTTCATCCGGCAGTATAAGTACAATTTGGACATGGCCCCAGATCGTGATCAGCTCCGTGCGATGACACAAAAAGAGAAGGAAACGTTCAAGGAGTATGCCCAGCGTTGGAGGGAAGTGGCTGCCCAGATTGTCCCGCCGTTGGAAGAAAGGGAAATGACCAAAATATTTCTGAAGACCCTGAGCCAGTTTTATTACGAGAAAATGGTTGCAAGTGCACCAACAGACTTCACTGAAATGGTCAACATGGGTGTGCGATTAGAGGAAGGTGTCCGAGAGGGACGTTTGACTGGGGAAAGTGCCCCTGCCGCAAGTAATGCCAAGAAGTTTGGAGGCCACTTTGCGAAGAAGAAAGATCAAGAGGTGGGAATGGTAGCTCATGGTAAGCCTCAGCAGAATTTCACCCCATATCGTCAGGTCGCGAATGTCGCATCCACTATCCCAAACCCATCATATCACCAACAAAGGCCACATTACCCCCAACAATACCCTCCACACCAATACCCTCCACAACAATACCCTCCACAACAATACCCTCCACACCAATACCCTCCACAACAATACCCTCCACAACAATATCCTCCACAGCAATACCATCAGCCACAATACCCTCAAAAACAACAAAATCGCCCGCAGACCCCCCAACAACCATATCACTCACAAAACCGCCAAAAAACAACCTTTGATCCAATCCCGATGAAATATGCTGACTTACTCCCCGCCCTGCTCGCCAAAAACCTTGTCCAGGTCAGAACACCCCCTCGTACACCAGATGTTTTACCTCCCTGGTTTCGTCATGATTTAACCTGTGCTTTCCACCAAGGGGCCCCAGGTCATGACGTTGAAAACTGCTATGTCCTGAAAAATGAAGTGCAAAAACTAGTCCGGGCCAACTTGCTATCCTTTAAAGATCAGAATCCCAATGTTCAGGCAAACCCTCTGCCGAACCATGGGCCTGCTGTTAACATGATACAAGATTGTGATGAAGACGGTGTCATCCTGAACGTCCAGCACATTCGAACTCCCTTGGTCCCAATACATATCAAGATGTGCGAGGCAGCTCTGTTTGACCATGATCATGCAGCGTGTGAAATATGTCCAGTGAATGTAAAAGGATGCCCGAAGGTACAAGGGGACATACAAGGGCTGATAGACAGCAGAGAACTAACCATCACGAGGAAGGACAGAGAAGTGTGCGTCATTACCCCCGAGTTTCAGCGGTTGGAAATAAGCTATAACAGTGGGGAATCAACTACTACTCCACTAGTGATTAGTTTGCCAGGACCTATGCCGTATGCTTCTCTAAAAGCGGTCCCTTACAAGTATAGTGCCACGATGTTGGAAGGTGGGCAGGAGGTGCCTTTGCCCTCTCCAACTCCTGCGATTTCTGTGGACAACATTGCTAGTGACGGTAAAGTTCTAAGGAATGGACGTGTTATCCCCACATTGTTTGCAAAGAAAGTGAATGATCCGGCAGTTAAACAGGCGACAGTGAATGGCCCCGGTACAAGGAAGGAAGTAGGCCAATCCAATGGGACTAGCAAGAATTCTGATCATGACGAGATTCTGAAACTGATCCAGAAGAGTGAGTATAAAGTAGTAGACCAGCTGCTGCAAACTCCCTCCAAAATATCCATTTTGTCTCTGCTATTGAACTCAGAAGCACACCGTGAGGCTCTAATGAAAGTGTTGGACCAAGCTTTTGTGGAGAGGGACGTGACTGTTAATCAATTGGACAGTATAGTAGGAAACATTACTGCCTGCAATAATTTAAGTTTTAGTGATGAAGAGCTTCCTGAGGAGGGGAGGAACCACAATCTGGCGTTACATATATCGGTGAACTGCAAGTCTGATGCTTTGTCGAATGTACTTGTGGACACTGGTTCCTCATTGAATGTAATGGCCAAATCCACATTAGACCAACTTTCCTACCGGGGGCCTCCCATGAGAAGAAGCGGGGTGGTTGTCAAAGCGTTTGATGGATCAAGAAAGTCTGTTATCGGGGAGGTTGATTTGCCCGTTACAATTGGGCCGTTTGTTTTCCAAATTACATTCCAGGTGATGGATATCCAAGCCGCATACAGTTGCCTTTTGGGTAGGCCATGGATCCATGAAGCTGGGGCCGTGACATCCACCTTGCATCAAAAGTTGAAGTTTGTCAGAAATGGGAAATTGATCACTGTGAGTGGAGAGGAAGCCTTGTTGGTTAGTCATTTGTCAGCTTTTTCCTTTATTGGTGCTGATGAAACAGAAGGAACCTCTTTCCAAGGCCTGACTTTAGAGGGTAAAAAGCCAGAGAAAAATGAAGTATCTTTTGCTACTTGGAAGAGCGCACAGAAAGTGGTGCAGGAAGGAACAGGTGTAGGATGGGGAAAAGTTGTGCAGTTGCTGGAGAGTAAAAACCGTGAAGGACTGGGATTTGCTTCTTCTGCAGGATCCGCAACGAACAGTGTTGGATCAAGCTCCATTACTAGCACCTTTTGTAGCGCCGGGTTCATCAACAACTCGCCAGAAGCCAATGCTGTCTTGGAAGATGCTCCTGAAGAGATAGTGCTTGCATTTGTCACACCTGGAAAACTTGTTCGCAACTGGGACGCGGTTGACATCCCTTCAGTGGTTCATGCATCAAAGTAATGTGTCTTTGTTTTTCTGTTTGTTTGTTTTTCAAAAAAGGATCCTTTCGTCTTGCCCAGGACGAAAGCGCAATTATGTAGGGCTGTTTTGTTTCAAGCACTACTCTTATTAATGGAAAATGTGGTTTATCCCGATATCTATGCTTATTGCTCTTTCTGGAAAATGGTAACACAAAAAACCCAAAAATATTTTTTTTTTTTTTTTGTTTTCTGATTTCAATTAATTAAAAAAAGTCTGCATTGTACACTCATTTTTCTAAAGTCAATCATCAATCATATGCAGACTAGGCATTTATGAGCCCGTTGAACATAATAACCCTGCACTCTCTCCCAACTTCGAATCTCCTGTCTACGAGGCTGAAGAGGAGGAGGATGATGAAATCCCGGAGGAACTTGCTCGGTTATTGGAATATGAAAAGAAAACCATTCGGCCTCATGAGGAGGTAGTAGAGGTGATTAACTTGGGAACCGAGGAAGATAAGAAGGAAGTCAAGATTGGGGCATCGCTTGAGGCAACTGTCAAACGAAGGGTGATTGAATTACTCAAAGAATACGTCGATGTGTTCGCATGGTCGTACCAAGATATGCCCGGCTTGGATCCCCGTATTGTGGAGCACCGTTTGCCTTTGAAGCCCGAATGCCCACCAGTCAAACAGAAACTGAGAAGAACTCGCCCTGACATGGCTCTCAAGATCAAAGAGGAAGTACAGAAGCAGATCGATGCAGGTTTTCTTGTCACATCAGAGTATCCCCAATGGTTAGCCAACATAGTGCCTGTTCCAAAGAGGGACGGCAAGGTCAGGATGTGCGTTGACTACCGGGATTTGAACAAGGCTAGTCCGAAAGATGACTTTCCTCTACCTCACATCGATGTATTGGTTGACAGCGCTGCAAAGTCCAAGGTCTTCTCCTTCATGGACGGTTTCTCTGGGTACAATCAGATCAAGATGGCAGTTGAAGATAGAGAAAAGACATCTTTCATCACGCCTTGGGGCACCTTTTGTTACAGGGTAATGCCCTTTGGGTTGATAAATGCAGGTGCCACTTACCAAAGAGGCATGACCACTCTCTTTCATGACATGATGCACAAAGAGATAGAAGTGTACGTGGATGATATGATTGTCAAGTCAGGCACTGAAGAAGAACATGTCGAGTACTTGCTGAAGATGTTTCAACGGCTGAGAAAGTACCAACTTCGACTGAATCCCAACAAATGTACCTTTGGTGTTAGATCTGGAAAATTCTTGGGCTTCATTGTCAGTCAGAAAGGTATTGAAGTAGATCCTGACAAAGTCAAGGCCATTAGAGAAATGCCGATTCCACAAACAGAGAAACAAGTGAGAGGTTTTCTTGGGCGTCTAAATTACATTTCTCGTTTCATCTCACACATGACAGCCACGTGCGGACCTATATTCAAGTTGCTTCGAAAAGATCAAGGGGTTGTTTGGACCGAAGATTGTCAAAAGGCTTTTGATAGTATCAAGAATTATCTGCTAGAACCTCCAATTCTTATACCTCCAGTTGAAGGAAGGCCTCTGATTATGTACTTGACTGTGTTAGAAGATTCTATGGGCTGTGTGCTCGGACAACAGGATGAGACCGGAAGGAAAGAACATGCTATCTACTACTTGAGCAAGAAGTTTACCGATTGTGAGTCCAGGTACTCCCTACTTGAGAAAACTTGTTGTGCACTAGCTTGGGCTGCCAAGCGTCTTCGTCACTACATGATTAACCACACCACCTGGCTAATATCCAAGATGGACCCGATCAAGTATATCTTTGAGAAACCCGCTCTGACAGGAAGAATTGCTCGTTGGCAGATGTTGTTATCCGAGTATGATATCGAATACCACACCCAGAAGGCAATTAAGGGAAGTGTTCTTGCTGATCATTTGGCTCACCAACCAATTGAGGACTATCAACCCATCAAGTTTGACTTTCCTGATGAAGAGATTATGCACTTGAAGATGAAGGATTGTGATGAACCATTGTTTGGAGAAGGTCCAGATCCCGAGTCTAGATGGGGTTTGATTTTTGATGGAGCCGTGAATGTCTTTGGCAATGGAATTGGGGCGGTTATTATCACTCCTGAAGGTAATCATCTCCCTTTCGCTGCAAGGTTACAGTTTGATTGCACCAACAATGTGGCAGAGTATGAAGCATGTATCCTGGGCATTGAAAAAGCCATTGACTTGAAAATCAAGAACCTTGACATTTACGGGGATTCAGCTCTCGTAATCAACCAAATCAAAGGAGAATGGGAAACTCGCCACCCCGGCTTGATTCCATACAAAGATTATGCAAGGCGTTTGCTAACCTTCTTCAACAAAGTGGAGCTTCACCACATCCCTCGTGATGAGAACCAGATGGCAGATGCGTTAGCAACTTTATCCTCTATGTACGAAGTGAGTCACCGGAATAATTTGCCAACAATCAGAATTCAGCGCCTCGAGAGGCCCGCTCACGTGTTTGCAGTCGAAGAGGTTGTTGACGATAAACCCTGGTTCCATGATATCAAGTGTTTCCTTCAAAGCCAGGAATATCCACCTGGAGCATCCAACAAAGACAGGAGAACTTTGAGAAGATTGTCTGGTAATTTCTTCCTAAATGGGGATGTTTTGTACAAAAGAAACTTTGACATGGTGCTACTCAGGTGTGTAGATAAGCAAGAAGCAGAATTTTTGATGCACGAGGTACATGAAGGCTCCTTTGGAACTCACTCCAATGGACATGCAATGGCAAGGAAGTTGTTGAGAGCAGGTTACTACTGGATGTCGATGGAGACAGATTGTTGCAAGCACGCTAGGAAGTGCCACAAATGCCAGATTTATGCTGACAGAATTCATGTACCACCAACTACACTTAATGTTCTTTCTTCTCCATGGCCTTTCTCTATGTGGGGCATCGATATGATTGGTAGAATCGAACCGAAGGCTTCAAACGGGCATCGTTTCATTCTAGTGGCTATTGATTACTTCACCAAGTGGGTTGAAGCAGCATCTTATGCAAATGTGACTAAGCAAGTTGTGGTCCGCTTTATCAAGAATCAGATCATCTGCCGTTATGGTGTGCCCAACAGAATCATTACAGATAATGGAACGAACTTGAATAACAAGATGATGAAAGATTTGTGTGAAGAGTTCAAGATTGAGCATCACAATTCTTCTCCTTACAGACCTCAGATGAATGGCGCAGTTGAAGCTGCAAACAAGAATATCAAGAAGATAGTGCAGAAGATGGTGGTCACATACAAAGACTGGCATGAGATGCTACCGTATGCTTTGCATGGGTATCGCACTTCGGTGCGTACTTCAACAGGGGCAACCCCCTTCTCTTTGGTGTATGGTATGGAAGCAGTACTCCCTGTGGAGGTTGAGATTCCATCAATGAGAGTTCTAATGGAGGCCCAGTTATCAGAAGCTGAATGGTGCCAAAGCAGATATGATCAGTTGAATCTAATTGAAGAAAAACGCATGAAAGCCTTGTGCCACGGACAACTTTATCAACAGAGGATGAAGCAAGCTTTCGACAAGAAGGTTCGTCCTCGTGTGTTTCAAGAAGGAGATCTTGTGCTCAAGAAGGTTTTATCTTTCCAACCCGATTCTAGGGGCAAGTGGACGCCTAATTACGAAGGCCCATATGTCGTCAAGAGAACTTTCTCTGGTGGTGCACTGACTCTTACGACTATGGATGGGGATGAGCTCCCTCGTCCCGTGAATGCGGATGCAGTCAAGAAATACTTTGTCTAAAAATAAAAGAACAGCTCGATAAGTCGAAAACCCGAAAGGGCGGCTTAGGCAAAAATGAGCGTCTCGGTGGGTCGAAAACCCGAAAGGGCGGCCCAGGCAAAAATTAGAGACATCAAACAGAAAAATAATTAGCCTGATAGGTCGAAAACCCGAAAGGGCGATCTATGCAAAATTTAAGGACCAAAAGACAAAGTAACTGCATCGAGTTGATCTTCGTTCATTTGAGACACAATGGAATGTCAGGGAGACCCTGAATCTGAAGCATCCAAACAGTGGAATTCAAGGTTGTCAGAGGGAACAACGGTTATTGTGTTCAATGAACCTTCGATTTATATTTACCATTTTCCAAACTTTGTAAGATCAGTGGAGCCATGCCATTGGCAGGTCACCACTCTTTCAAATAAATTTGAGCCTGTTGCCTTTCATTTGGAATTCTCATTTATTCAGCTTATAAAACCTTTCCTTTTTATGGTAGCATTTGAAACAAAATATTTCTAAAAATCATAAATTTTCTTTCGTGTCTTTTTGAAAAGCACAAACAACAAAACACTTTTTCTTTGAACTCGTGAATAGATGAAGGGTGTGTCAACAGCTACCATGAGAATGGGTAAACCTTGCAGGTTGCACGAGGTCAATTGTTTTTTTCAAAAAAAAAAAAAAAAAATAAATAAATAAATAAATAAATAAATAAATAAATAAATAATAAGCATGACCACAGAAACACCAGCTCTTCTACCATGTTTTTCGGATTGGCACGTTTTCCCCAAGAAATGTTTATTCCCCATCAGTTGCTGCGGACTTTACCCCGTCGCTATTTTGATATACCCTAGTGGCATCATCCCCATTGAAGGTTGCAGAGTGTTTGTGATGCGACGTCGGGTCACTTTCAATCTTACCTGTCCAACCTTGTTCCACCAAATCTATCATTCACACAATCATACAAGTCAATCCTCCATACAGTCATACAAGTCGTGTCGTCATTCGGGCATTCATACGTTCATGCGTATACACATTCATGCATATACAATAAAGACAATATCATGCGTACATGGCTGCATTAACCATCATGAGTCTTGCTTCATTTATCTTTTCATTTCAATCAATCATGAATAATTTGTAACCTTCTATTTCCCCGAGTGTCATCCCCAATGGGTCTGATCCAAAGGTGTCACCCTCTCTCCGTCAAGTGGCAATTTCTTTAATGAACAGCTTGTGCATCATTTGCCTCTGTTTCATGTCATCAGTTGATTAGTTCGGCAATAACCCGAACAGTTGACATTTATCTTTGTTTTTTGTCAGTTGACTAGTTCGGCAATAACCCGAACAGTTGACATTTATCTTTGTTTCTTATCAGTTGATTAGTTCGGCAATAACCCGGACAGTTGATATTTATCTTTGTTTTTTGTCAGTTGATTAGTTCGGCAATAACCCAAGCAGTTGACATTTATCTTTGTTCTTATCAGTTAATTAGTTCGGTAATAACCCGAGCAGTTGACATTTATCTTTGTTTTTTGTCAGTTGACTAGTTCGGCAATAACCCGAACAGTTGACATTTATCTTTGTTTCTTATCAGTTGATTAGTTCGGCAATAACCCGGACAGTTGATATTTATCTTTGTTTTTTGTCAGTTGATTAGTTCGGCAATAACCCGAGCAGTTGACATTTATCTTTGTTCTTATCAGTTAATTAGTTCGGCAATAACCCGAGCAGTTGACATTTATCTTTGTTTTTTGTCAGTTGACTAGTTCGGCAATAACCCGAACAGTTGACATTTATCTTTGTTTCTTATCAGTTGATTAGTTCGGCAATAACCCGGACAGTTGATATTTATCTTTGTTTTTTGTCAGTTGATTAGTTCGGCAATAACCCGAGCAGTTGACATTTATCTTTGTTCTTATCAGTTAATTAGTTCGGCAATAACCCGAGCAGTTGACATTTATCTTTGTTTTTTGTCAGTTGACTAGTTCGGCAATAACCCGAACAGTTGACATTTATCTTTGTTTCTTATCAGTTGATTAGTTCGGCAATAACCCGGACAGTTGATATTTATCTTTGTTTTTTGTCAGTTGACTAGTTCGGCAATAACCTGGACAGTTGATATTTATCTTTGTTTTTTGTCAGTGGACTAGTTCGGCAATAACCTGAACAGTTGACATTTATCTTTGTTTCTTGTCAGTTGATTAGTTCAGCAATAACCTGAACAGTTGACATTTATCTTTGTTTCTTGTCAGTTGATCAGTTCGGCAATAACCCGGACAGTTGATATTTATCTTTGTTCCTCATCAGTTGGCTAGTTCGGCAATAACCCGGACAGTTGATATTTATCTTTGTTTTTTGTCAGATTGGCTAGTTCGGCAATAACCCGAACAGTTAACATTTATCTTCAATTCTGGTCAGTTGGCTAGTTCGGCAATAACCCGAACATCTGACATTTATCTTTGTTCCTTTGTCGTCAGTGGCAGTTCGTCGTCAACCCGAACAGCTGACATTTACCCCCAGTAAAACCATGTGATCCCCAGTCGGACCCCTCTTCTTTAACAAAATCGGGTACCATTTGGTTTTGTTATTCCCAGTCGAGCCATTTACCTCGTCTTGCATTCATACTTGCATCGCAAGCATTCGCAACATTACGTGCATAACAGTGCATTCATAGCATTTTGTAGTTGAAATTGGTCAAAAATGGTGTACTCTGTATTTAAATCTCTTCGACCCGTCGCTTTAAAAGTTTCACTTTTAAATCTCCGTAACGAAGAGACTTAAATAGGGGCATCTGTCATACCCCATTTTTGACCCGTTTTTATTTCTTTTTTTTCTCGTCTTTTAAGCCGGAAATTTCCATCATTTCAGATGAAATTTCGGCAGGGAGGTATTTTAAAATACCTCATTTTTGTTTTGAAGACGCCCTTTTTTATTATTATTATTTATTTATTTACCTTTTTTATTATTATTATTATTTTTATTTTTAGTTATTATTTTCTTTTCTTTTCCTTTCCTGTTATTAAGTGTTTTTTATTATTTCCGTTTTTTTATTAATATCTTTATTAGTATCTTCTTTTCGTTTTTTTATTTTTTATTATTATTATTTTTTTTTTATTTTATTTTATTTTATTTTTTTTATTTTGCTGTTTTTTTTTTTTTTTTTTTTTTTTTCTTTCTTTTTTTCTTTCTTTTTCCTTTTCCTTTCCTTTTTCCTTTTTCTTTTCAGTTTTCTCGGTCCAGGCCCAGAGGGGCTCTTCGTTTTTTACCCTAATTATGTCCTTTAAATGCTGCATTAATTACTGTGCATGTCAGAGGGAGAGAGAGAGGGCAGAGGTGAATACGAACAGTCAGAATACCAACAGCCAAGCCACCACTAGCCACCACGAGCCACCACTCAACAGCCCCTTTCCTCCTCCGCGAACCACCACCATCGGCCTAGCCACCACTCAACCGCCACTCTCCCCCTCCGCGAACCACCACCATCGGCCTAGAGCCACCACTCAGAGCCACCACGAGCCACCACTCAGAGCCACCACTCAGCGCCACCCTCCCCCTCCGTGAACCACCAACACAAGAAAAAACCAAAATCATCTTGCTCATACTATTCATTTCCTTCCCTAGAAATCGAAACGTTAGAACAGAAACCCACGCGAACACAGTAACCCACTCACTCACGCGGCCTAAAGCCTACACCAACCACCACCATCAGCCGACACCCACACCCACACAACCCAAACTGTAACCGTTTCCACTCTGAAGCTTAAACGATAACATAAGAACAAAGGTAGTTCACTTTTTTTCTAAGATTCAAGGCTAGATCTAGGCTTTATCAGTATTGGTTTTCAAAAAATAACGGTGGATTTGAGAACTAGGGAAAAAAAGGAATTCAAAACATGTAGTTTTTTTAAAAAAGGAGGAGTTTCTTTTTCCGACGCGGCGGCGCCGCCACCCATGGCCGGCCAGCCACTGCGCCGGTAAACAGCTTCCGGCGGTGTGTGGTTAGAGAGAGAAGAGAGCTTCTGAAGCGTTTCTTTAGAGAGAGGAAGAAATTGGATTTATGTTATTTTAGGGTTTATTTTCGAATTTATACTGCTGCCATGACCAATACTATGGTGCACGCGGATCTCTGTGTCCCCATGGACCATCAGGGTTGAACCGTTAGATCCTAGATCTAACGGCCAATGTTATCCCCTGTTTTGATCAGATGCGTCTCACCTCTTGGTTTTTACTCTGTTCTTCTTCTCTTGTGACGTTTGATTAAGATCTAATGGCTAAGACTGTGCCTCCCCATGATCAAATCTGGACGCTTCGATCAATCTGACGATTCAGATTTGATCTGTTAAGCCCACCTTTTATTTTGAGCCCATTTCCTTTTTTCTGTTCCTTCTAGTATTTTACTTTCTGCACCCCCTTTTCTTCTCTTTTTTTTTTTTTTTTTTATTATTACTTTTTTTATGCATCATATTTACTTTATGCCCTTGCATTTTTTATTTTCTTTATTTATTTTCCAGCACCATATCTATTTTACGTCTTGCATTTTATTTTCCAGTATCATATTTATTTTTTGTCTTGCATTTTTATTTTGTTTACTTTTATTTTATGCATCATATTTACTTTATGTCTTGCATTTTTTATTTATTTTTAGCATCATGTTTATTTTATGTCTTGCATTTTTATTTTCTTTTATTTTATTTCCAGCATTATATTTATCTTTATGTCTTGCATTTTTTATTTATTTTTAGCATCATGTTTATTTTATGTCTTGCATTTTTATTTTCTTTTTTTATTTTATTTCCAGCATTATATTTATCTTTATGTCTTGCATTTTTTTATTTATTTTTAGCATCATGTTTATTTTATGTCTTGCATTTTTATTTTCTTTTATTTTATTTCCAGCATTATATTTATCTTTATGTCTTGCATTTTTTATTTATTTTTAGCATCATGTTTATTTTATGTCTTGCATTTTTATTTTCTTTTATTTATTTCCAGCATCATATTTATTTTTATGCCTTGCATTTTATTTTCTTTATTTATTTTATGCACCATATGTATTTATTGTTTTGTATTTCATGCATTTTATTATTTCTTCTAGCATATTTATTTTAATGCATTTGAAATTTTTATTTATTATTGTCAATTAGAATGTATCTAGGTCCAATGTAAATAAAAATAAAAATGAGAATCTGCACCGACACTCACATTTATTTTTATGTTTTCCGCCGAGGACGATCATGTGATTTGAACCGTATCCGAGGAAAAGGGCCCTCACTTGATCCAACGTCATTTTAAGGGATCCGGCGCGTTTAGACTTATCTCCGTAAAAAAAAAAAAAAAAAAAAAAAAAAAAAAAAAAAAAAGAACTTTCCATAATCAAAATTTCAAAAAAAAAGGGGCAATCTTTTCTTTCTTTCTTAATCAAATCTTTAATCAATCTTTAATCAATCAAAACATTTTTTCTAATTTAAAATCAATCGAACTCACTTCTTTTATTTCTTCTATGCCTTTTCGGCCTCTTACCTTGCCTAAACTCTTCTTTTTTCGAACTTTAAAATCAATCAAAACCAATCACTTGACTTTCTACCCCGAACTACATGATTTTGATCCCATTCGGGTATGTAGGCAAAAGACTTTGTCTTCCCAAATCAAATAAAAATAAACAAAAACTTTTTTCTTCTCCTTTCTTTTGAACCCACCTCTTTAATCTTTCCACACTTGAGCATTTATTTCCAAACAAATAATTAATTTAGCATAAAGATAAAATAAGCAAGAGGTTCCTATAGAGTACTATAGACGTTTAGGGTGCTAGTACCTTCCCTTTGCGTAACCAACCCCCGGACCTTTGATCTCTCAAAAATAGGGTTTTTCGAGCTTTCTCCCTTTTCTTCGGAAAAATAAAAGATCGGTGGTGATCTTAAAAATGCGAGTCAATGCTAATCAATAGCTTGATATCCAAAAATCACCGCGACACCTTTAATCACCTTCAACAATAATTTTTTGAAAAAAAAAGGATCAAGTGGGATTGAAAATAGCAAACATAAGGTTGCAAATAGCAATTTCCAAAATTTCATATTCTTCCCTACAACAGCTTTTCAAAATTGGAATTGAATCTTTACGTTAATGGCACGCTTCCTTTCTTTCACCATTAGAAGTAAAAACTTTCTCCAAATTTAATATATACATGTCGTGTAGCTTTCTCTCCGATAATTATAAGTTTTCAAATAATCTTTCTCCAAAAATTGGTATTCAACAATAACAAAATATTGCCAATAAAACAATACATGCAGCGGAAAATAAAATTCCTAAATTTCATAATTAGGATTTATGCATAATTGAAAGAAATTAAATTATCCCTAAATTTCATAATTAGGGTTCATACATAATTGAGAGAAATTAAATTATCCCTAAATTTCATAATTAGGGTTCATACATAATTGGGAGAAATTAAATCATTCTTGGAGAATCATAAATTTCATAACATATGCTCTGATACCACATGTAAAAAAAATTCTTAAGGGGTTTCCTAGACTATCAATGATAGGAAACAATAGGATCTTGAAACCTATGATTCTCACAAACAATCAATAAACAACAATAGATAATGATGTGTACCTTTCTCCATAGGAAGACTTGTACCTTTCTCCATAGAAACTTCTCTCCGGTGCACTTTGATTTCCTTGAAAGAGGAGAGAAATAAGATTTCACTTCCTTTGGCCTTTCTTTTCTGCCTCTCTCCGTTAGTGATGGTTATGAGTGATAGAGAACACTTTTCTGGTCAGGAAGGGGACCTTATTTCACGTTAGTGGGTATTAAGCCCCTTTTATAACCACTACTCCCATCAAGTAGAAGTCAACCCTAGAAACTTCTCCTATTAAGCCCAATTACAATTTAGCCATTAATCGTTAATTATTTACTTATTAGTCCCTACATAAGTCACATGTCTCTCACATGAGACATTAATTCTTACAACGCGACCATAGTGCAATAGTGTTCTTTCCAAAGCAATGGAAGAATCCACCTCCAAGAATTTTAAAGGCTAATTTTGATGCCTCCTCTCTCATGTGGCTGAAGCCATTGCTTTTGGGTCAAGTTATTTTTTAATATGATTGCCAAAGATTAGTACAAGCATGGAAGAAACAAGCTAGCTGTGGGTGATAATAGATATTTTGAAGGAATTGTTTCTGATTGCCTGCTTTTGGTAGATTACAATTCCCAGCAAGATCTTGTTTTTGCCCATAGAACAATTAATAGAGCTGCCAACCATTTTAGCTCATTCAGGTTGTTTCCTGTTTTTATTTTCATTGAAAATATTTTCAAAAATCCAATCAAACATATTTTCATCAGAAACCAAACACACCCTTAACTTTTCAGTGTATAGACAAATTTTGGTTTGAGGATTTCCCTCCTTTAGCTTCAGATGATGTAAGGCACTTACTTCTTTCTTCTATTCTTGGTGGCCATATCTTTTTTAAAATATAAGAACTAAATTGTGAAAATGAAATAGAAGAGCTAAGATCGACAACCAAAAGTTAAAAAAGAACCAAAATTACATATTTTTTTAAAAATAAAAAAGGATTGTGACCACATTCAAATAATTAATATCATGAGCTAGGACAACTTCCTCTTAACTTTTAGATTTCTAGCGTCGCTTTCGGCCTTCATAAAATATCTCCGTCTTTCTTAATTTATTTATGTCCTATATATGGTGCTTTTCAAATTCGCACCAGTCAACTAGTTAGCTTTTTTTCTTCCATCTTCTTCTTCCAATTCGGGTATGCATAACCAAATGCATGTTTTGTTTTCTTAAATAAGCAATGTTTAACTATTTAAGAAAAAAATATGCAATGTAAAAACAAATCAGAAAAAATAAAAAAGTATTAAGTATTAACTAATACTTTTTCAATTTGATTCTTATATTTTATTATCTTTTGTAAAACTCAATAATATATATCGATGCAGCTAGAAAGAATTATAATAACAAAATGGAGCAAGAGACTTTGGAGCCAATGACGTTTGTTCAAATATTTAAAATCAAATGATTTTAAAATTGCATAAAAATATATTTGTTTTTTTAGAAGAGTTTACGTAAAAGATTTTTTGCTTACTTATAATTACAAAAAAATACTTTTACTTTTAAAATAAATTATAATTTATTTTTGACTGAATTGTAATTTTAGTTCTTGAATTGCAATTTTGGTTCTACTGTTTTTTCTGCAATTTTGGTATCCAAATTTTAGAAAAATAATAATTTTGATTTAATATTAACTTTGCATACTGATGAGGTAAAAATTAACATTTAAAAATTAAAAGATAATTTTCTTAATAAAAATAAAAATAAATGTAATTAAAAAATTAATTATTGAATCAAGATTACATATTTTCTAAAATCTATGACTTAAATTATGAAAAAAAAATAGGAGGACTAAAATCATAAATAAAAAAATAAAGGATATCAAAATTATAATTTAACATTTATTTTTTTATACAAGTTATGTAGAAGCAAATAACCCAAGAAAGGGAGTTAAATTATGTTTTTAAAAATTTAATACTTTTTCTAAGAAGAAAACATGTTTATCGTCTAATATAAATAAATATAAAAACAAATAAAGAAGGTTTTGATACAACCTTTATAAGATGATGAGAAAATAATTTTCTTTGTAAATCAAAACAATATATAAGATCTAAAAAAAATTTAAATCATTTGTCAATTAAAGCAATAAAATTGAAACATACAGAGAATTATATTATTTCGTCTCAAACTCGAGACTATATCTAGTTCTTGATAATTCATCAGGTTTTTATTAACTTATCAAAGTTACAAACAAGTATTTTTTTAGTGTCACTTCTAGTTCTTACACATGCAAGCTCTACCCCAAACTTGACTTAAACTAGTATTTTTTGTTCTATCAAGCTACTGCTGGCTCTAAACAAATAAACAAGATTTGTTGAAAGTTTACATGATGTCTAATGTATGATTGTCTCAGAGACGGATATATCATTCAACGCTTTTAGTCTTTTCTCTCAAAGTTTACAATGCATTTTGAAAGTTTTGTATCTAATACATAATTCTTTTTACAAGAAAAAATGAATGAATGATTCGCAAGTAAATCGTGTCTTATTTCTTTAAAGTTTTTTCTATTTATATTCTTCACCTTCAAGTATTTGTTATTGTACAATGGTTGGATTCTTCACTTTTTTCTTCGTCTTGAGCTCATTAGAGCATTAATGTTTGTGTTAAATGCATATATGTTCCTTTTTTCATACAAAGTTCATGTTTATAGGCTAACGTGTCTTGTACTTTAATAAGAAAATCATTTCTTTCATCAAGGAGGTCTACAACAACATAGCACACTTTTTGATGAAGTTCTGCATTATGATCTTCATTTATTCTTCATAGAACTGACAAATTTTAAGAGAACGTTTTATGTATGAAAGAATCTCAAATACATAATATTATATTAAACGAAAGTCTTAAGTACACTACTTAAATGTTATGACAAATTGTCTTATGGATGTATCATCTGAAAATTCAAACACACAAATACATATCATGGGTTAATAACACATCTAACATAATTTTTATTATTTGTATTTATTTTCGTCTAATCAAAATAATTAGAAGTCATTATTTGTCTTTAAAATATAAATGTATTTTAACTTAACAAGTTTTTTAAGATAATTTTATAAGATAATGAAAAAATATTTTTTTATATTTTACTTCTTATAAATATTAATAAATACATAAAAATGATATGTTTAAAAGCACTTTTTTTATTAAAATGACATGAAACAAACAAATATATATATATATATAAAAGCGTCTCTAAGAAGATTCTCATGCTAATATTATTTTGTGTGTGTGTGGATAAGAATAGGAAGTAGGTGTTGCCTCCATATCCTCGAGATCCACCTGCACAGGATATATATATTTTAATATGAAATGATAATAACTATTAAATTAAATTATTATTAAATAAAACATGAGAATGAATAATTAATTTCATGATAATAATTTAATAAAAACTAAAGAATAAAAATATTCAACAAAAAAGATACACCAAAATAAAATACTCAAATTAAAATAGTAATAGATTATTATTATAATCAAAGTATAATATTAAATATATTTGATTCATGAAAATTTAGACCTTCCGTGAAAGTGTAAATAATGTTTAGTGAAATTAACACTGTATTAGATCCTGAACTTTCAATAAATTTTATTAATATAATATATTTATTTTATAAAATAGAGGTTTAAAAATAATGATAAAATTGTGATACTTGATAATTTCAGTTTTTTCCTGGTGGATAAAGTGTGGATAAGTATTAAAGACACACTGTCATAATTAATTAATTTTGAAAATAACCTAATTATTTACTTAATATGTCAACCATAAATCTCCTAAAAAAATGTCAACCATAAATTCATTTATATTTTATTTAATTAAATAACTATATTTTTTTAATTTATGATCAGTGAGCCACTTAATTCTTATTTTATATAAAAAATTATTATTCTTAAGCAAGGATAAAAATGACTAACATTAACCGTTAGAATAAAATAAAAAACATTTTTTTTAAAATATTTTAATTAATTCAAATTAAAACATCATGATCTCCTCATTGTTTATACTGAAAAATAGTAATTAATAATTTAAAAATTAGTATACCTTATTATACAATTCTTATTTTTTTTAATTCATAATTCCGAATTCAAATATTAACAAAATTTTAAATGTTAAAATTTTAACATATTTTATAATGTTGTCCAAGATATATTATATGCCTAATGCATAGCTTCAGTTTAGATTTTAATTTATAAATATATAATTACAAATATCATTTCGTAAAAAATATTTTTTTGTCATTTATTTTTTATAACTAAGAACTCTTATTTCAGATTGCATAAAATATCATTTCACAATAATTATTTAAATTACTATCTTATCTAATACATAATTATTTTTTATTTCTCTAAAATACAAAAATAATTATTTTTTTAAATCATAGTATACGAGATATATAATCAACTGTATATTAATAAAGGAAAATAATAATTAATGATTAAAAATATAATTTAATAATAAATGATTCTTAATACAAATTTAAGAAATATATTTATATATTTAAAATATTCTATAAAAATATTCATACAAAAATTCACTCGTGCATGACACGAGTCACACACTTTAGTATTATAAAATAGAGGTTTAAAAAACAATGATAAAACTTTCCCTAAAAAAACAATGATAAAATTGTGACACTTGTTAATTTCAATTTTTTCAAATTAGAAAAAGTGTGGAGACGTACTAAAGACACACTGGTAAAATTAATTTTGAAAATAACTTATTTATTTACTTGATATGTGATAATGTCAACCATGAATTCATTTATTATTTTATTCAATTAAATAATTATATTTTTTATTTATGTCAAGTGATATCGTGTCACTTAATTCATATTTTATGTATATAAAAAAATTTCTTCTTAAGTGAGATTTTTTTTTTATCGTAAGGAGGGGTATCTTCCAATCCATTGGATCATAGACTAATCATATTCATAGTGCATAGTTACAATTCACCCAAGATAATTTTACACACTATGAAAATCTAATATGAATTCTCCAATTAAATAGATCGCTTTCAGGAACACTTTCTTAAGTGAGAATGAGAATAACTAACATAAACCGTTAGATTAAAAAAAGGACCTAAAATATTAAAATATTTTAATTAATTCAAATTAAAATGTTATATAACCATAAAATCTCAAAAACCATCACAGCCCTCGTGATGAAGATCACCATTACCATGACTATGATCATCGTTGTAATTATCACCATAAATTATTATTGCCACAAACATTGATAACAACGATTATACGGGTGACGATAATGAAAGTTATGACAATGATCACGGTAATAATAATGACCATGATAATAATAATGAATTTGAGAAATTTTAAGAAATAATAATTTCTTAAAATTGATCCATCAAATTGATTGTCAGGTGCAAGGCAACTTACATCCTTGCAAATAAGAAGTAGGAAATGAAAAACTCTATGAACTCCATTCATGTTCAAATCAAACAATTTCACAAAATCATGCAAAATTATCTTATTTGCTCATCAGTAAAAGCATCCACACGTTGATTAAAAATGATCCATCAAATTGAGTGCCAGCCTTGATAGCACATGTCAAAAGCACTGAAGGATACACTACCACGTATCGAGAAAACATGGTTGACAAAGCAAAATGTCATTGAAAACATCTACGACAACCAGGAAAGATGGTTCACAATTTACCGAAATGGATATTCGAGAATTGGGTCAACCAAAATGATGTTCCATATGTTGCATCTCAGGCCATTCAAAAAACAAATGCTCCACCGTGTAGGCTCAATCCAACAATGGTAAGTTTATGTCATGTTGTTTGTATTTTAAAATTTTCGTTATATTGTTTCAAATTTAAATATGTTGTTCTATTGTTTGTAATTTTATATCTATTTTATAATTTAAATATTTTAGTTTAATTCAACTTGTTGGTCAAATATATTTTTTTAATTTTAATTAAGTTGTTGATTAATTATGTATTTTAATAATAAAATTAAATGAAAATACAAATGATTTCAACTCTTCAAAATATAATAAAACATAAAATATGCAAAAAATTTAACAACAACATATGTAAAATAATATTATTTTGAGTTTAAACAAAACATAAATATAGACAATTAATAACACAAAAAAATATAAAAAAAAATAAAAAAAAAGTAGTTAAAAATCAATTTTTGGAATTAATTTCTTAACTAAGAAAAAGAAAAAGAAAAAGTAGAAGGTGAAAATCAGAATGGGAAAAACTAAATTATCACCTTGAATAATAAAGTGTATCATCCATGTAAATAATATTTTCACCTTGAATATTAAAGTGTATCATTCATGTAAATAATATTTTGGATGTATTATTTAAATAAATAATTAATTTATTTATACTAATTTCTTAACTAAGAAAAGAAAGCACAAGGTGAGAAATTGGTTTGGAAAAAACTAATTTCTCACCTTGAACAATAAAGTGAATTATCCATGTAAATAATATTTTGAATGTATTATTTGGATAAATAATTAATTTATTTATATTGATTTCTTAATTAAGATCCATGTAAATAATATTTTGGATGTATTAGTTGAATAAATAATTTATTTATTTGTACTGATTTTTTAACTAAAAAAAGAAAATATAAGGTGAAAAATTGATTTGAAAAAATCGATTTCTCATCTTGAACAATAAAGTATAGTATCCATGTAAATAATATTTTGGATATATTATTTAAATAAATAATTAATTTATTTGTATTGATTTCTTAACTAAGAAAAAAAAAAGCAGAAGCTGAGAAATTGGTTTAGGAAAAATTGATTTTTCACCTTGAATAATAAGGCATATCATTCATGGAAATAATATTTTGGATGTATTATTTAGATAAAAAAAAACTTATAAAAGTGATGAAATAGAAGAAATATTAATTTCTCTAAAAAAAAAAGAAGAAAAGAAATATACATTTGGGTGTGTAGAGAAATGTAACAGAGGTGTAGTACTAGTAACAGAGGAGAATAAGTAAGCCGTGCCAGCTCACCGTATTGGTCCACCACTCCAATTTCGTCGCTCTCTGCATCCTTTCTTTTCTCTCTCCTCCGCTTTATCTATGCCTCTTGCACCATATCAGGATCCTCCTCCTCTTCGTACCGATCAAACACAAGCAAAGCTCTTTCGTCTTCTTCGGTGAATGATTGATCCCTCATCATCATCATCATGGGGGTGTTACAGGAGAAGCTCTCGTCGTTCTACAAGAGCCGCTGGCTGGTTTTCGTGGCCGCAATGTGGCTGCAGTCGTGGGCGGGCATCGGGTACTTGTTCGGGAGCATTTCGCCCGTCATAAAGAGCTCTCTGGGCTACAACCAGAAGCAGCTCGCCATGCTCGGCGTCGCCAAGGACCTTGGCGACGCCGTCGGCTTCATGACGGGCCTGCTCTGCGAGATTTTGCCCATCTGGGGCGCGCTTCTCGTCGGCGCTGCTTTGAACGTCGTGGGATATGGCTGGGTCTGGCTTGTTGTCACTTCTCAAGTCCCCGTCTTGCCTGTTTGGGCTGTGAGTGCCTCTCTCTTCTCCCTTCTTTGGATTATCTTGTTTTTTTATTACCATGTTACTGGTACGGAGTATCTAACAATTTTCATTTGTTTGTTGGGAATTATTTTGCTGATGACTAATCTCCGTCTCTGTGTCAGTCGGCAAGCCTGACTCACCCCTTTTGGACCAACAACAAACATGTTGGATTGGATTTACTTGTTTATCATTTTGGGATGGTGGTGATCAGGCTTGGTGATTTCACTGATTTGGGGTGGTTTGACTCTCTTTGTTTGGGAGGCGATGTTGCTGTCAATCTTAACATCTTGTCTCTCTCTATCTCTCTCTTGGTTTTTTGTTTGATCCCTCAAATCAGATTAACATGTCTTATGCAAGCTTTTAAGTTTATTTTTTTCTGGGTTTAATTTACCATGAGGTATGAACTTGAAAAGTTTACGTTTTTTCTTTCTTTTCTTCTTTTCTGGCTTTAAAAGTTCAATGGAGTGTTTTTTTTTTTTCTCTTTGTTCTGCTCCAGTTTCTTCTACCATTTCTTTCTTTGATTCGGTTGATCCTGGGTTTCCTGTTCACCGGAATCAACTTCAACAATAACAACAAAGTTCTATCTTACTTGCAAAGTCGATTACATGGATCGTATGATATAAAAGGTTGAATTTTATAATACATTTGATTTTGGTAACCATATGTTAAATGCGGGGCTGTCTTCAAGGTTATGTGTAGTTGAAGTTCTACGTGAATTTTAACATATGGTTGATTTTGGTAACCATACGTTAAAATTCGACCTTTTTATTAAAAGAATGTCCGGAATAAAGGGCTGTTTGTTCAAATTGAAAAGTAAGATGACGGATGCGTTGGTAGAATCGAATGGCTTTGTACTTTACAGACACTTCCTTTTAAATGAATATTCCATTTTCTGCCTTAAAATTTTCCCCTTTCTCATCTTTTTTGTTTTTATTTTTCCATGATAGTAAAATCTGTTGGTGAAGAGCTCCGTTTCGGTGCTCAATTTTCATTTGGGTACTTCTTTTTCTCTAATTTGGTTGGTGAACATCACTATTACGGTATTAGCAGTATGATGATTATTGATGAGTCACCATCTGCTTTTAAAAATTGTGAAACGGAAGTGTGAAATATGTGGCACGTTGCCACAGGGTACAAGAACATTGTTGTTGTTGCAAGGTTTTGCACGACACTGGACACTTTAAATTAATGAAACGGCACTCTACTGAATTTGGCTGTCAGCTGTCTCCCATGTGAAACGAACATGTGACGTGATGCCAAATCTTGTTCAGATTTTCTAACAATTAGTACAAAGAGACAACTTACATAACCGATCTCCCTTTTGAATATTTATTCTACACTACCGTTTCTTTTGTTAGTGTTCTTTTGTATTCTATGACTCTTCTGTAGTGTTCTTTGGTATACTGCTTGCTCTTGGGAACATGTATATGCATTAATCTTTAGTAAGTGTCCCAACATAGTCACTGTGCAACATTTCTTATTAGATTTTTTTACAATATATATCACACTTGATAACAAAGGGAATCTAACTCAGTTGGTTCAGTATGATGTGTAAGTTGTTATAAACTTCCTGGTATGTCTTCGAATCCTATAAATAAATAAAAAAGTCACACTTGTGCTTGAAATGTTGTGTCTACTAATACAGAGTTTGGACTGTATCAGTGACCCCAATTAAGAAGGGAGGATGAGAACCAAGTTGTGGAGATGCCCTTATCTCTAATATTGAAATCTGTTTGATGTGTTATGTCCATCACACCTGTTAATATGTTATGTTCAAAATGTATATTTCATGACAATATAATCATAAGAAAATCAACAAGTACCTTTATCTCATTAAGAGATGTCTTTTAGTGATATTTATTGACCAATGATCATGATGCCCAAGTTAAATGATTAATGGTTATTCTCATGCAGATGTGTGCTCTTATCTTTGTTGGAACAAATGGTGAAACCTACTTCAACACGGTTTCTCTGGTGTCTTGTGTACAAAATTTCCCCAAAAGCCGGGGTCCTGTGGTGGGAATTCTAAAGGGCTTTGCTGGGTTGAGTGGTGCAATCTTGACTCAGATATATGCACTGTTCCATTCCCCTAATCAAGCATCATTAATATTTATGGTTGCTGTTGGTCCATCATTGGTAGGAATAGGTCTTATGTTCATTGTTAGGCCTGTTGGAGGTCACAAACAAGTTAGGCCATCAGATGGAAAATGCTTCACATTGATCTATGGTGTGTGCCTCCTGTTGGCTGCATATTTGTTGGGAGTCATGGTTGTCCAAGATTTGGTTGAAGTGAGTGAAACTGTAATCTCAATATTCACAGGGGTTCTCTTGTTGATCCTCCTTGTCCCAATTGTTATTCCCATTACATTGACTTTTGGCCCAGAGCAAAGGCATCCGGAGGAAGAGGCACTTCTTCCACCACCACAGAATAAAGAAGCAGGGAAATCTCAGCTGGATTCTGATGAAGTGATACTGAGCGAGTTGGAAGATGAGAAGCCTAAGGAAGTGGACATGCTCCCTGCATCAGAGAGGCAGAAACGTATCGCGCACTTGCAACAAAGACTGCTCCAAGCAGCTGCAGAAGGAGCAGTGAGGGTTAAGAGAAGGAGAGGACCACACAGAGGGGAAGATTTCACCTTGACACAAGCATTGATCAAAGCAGACTTTTGGCTTCTTTTCATTTCCATGATCATGGGTTCTGGATCCGGATTGACTGTAATCGACAATCTGGGTCAGATGAGCCAGTCTCTAGGATTCGACAATGCACATATATTTGTTTCCATGATCAGTATTTGGAACTTCCTTGGCCGTGTCGGAGGAGGTTACATATCTGAGCTTGTTGTGAGGTAAAAAAAATCAGTTTATACATTGATTGCATGTTTAATTCAGCTTATTATGCTTTTTACACGGTCAATCAATTTTTATAGCAATTATACAAAAGTTAATAATCTTATCATACATGACAAACGTGATATAAATATTTAGGTGTACGATGTATCTAACATAACTACTTATTTGATTTCAAATTTCGTTGTGTTTTTTTCTTGAGCAGGGATCATGCATATCCAAGGCCAGTTGCATTGGCTGTATTTCAACTCATTATGACTCTTGGGCATGTTTTCCTTGGTATGGGATGGCCAGGGTCAATGTATGTTGGCACGTTACTAGTTGGACTTGGTTATGGAGCTCATTGGGCAATTGTTCCAGCTACAGCCTCAGAGTTGTTTGGTTTGAGAAACTTTGGTGCTTTGTACAATTTCATTACTATAGCAAACCCTGCAGGAACCCTGGTTTTCTCTAGTCTCATTGCCAGCACCATCTATGATGCTGAAGCAGAGAAACAACATCGCCAAAATATGATTTTGCAAGTGCTGAATGCCAGTGAGCCTCTAAAGTGCGAAGGTTCCGTATGCTTTTTCCTAACATCCATGATCATGGCAGGATTATGCGTTGTTGGAGCAGGCCTATGCATGGTTCTGGTGTTAAGAACAAGAATTGTTTATGCCAACCTATATGGAAAAGCTTCTTCTAGCAGACTTCGATTATGAGAGTTTGGGCTGTGTATTTTGGTGTCTGTATACTTGAGAAATCAGTGTTGCTGATTTTAATTCAAGAATGATTGAAGAAGCTGAGCCAATCATCTGATCTGAATCCGTCTCCAGTGAGTGTGGAAAGCCAAAGAAGGGATAATTTTACTCAAAACAAAAGGAGAAAAAAAAAGTGTGTTTTGTCAAATCTGTGTATTCTTTTCCATTTTTGTTGTGTTATATTCTTTCCTTTTGCAAGTAAAAGTTTGATTGGCATTGAAATTTGACACTCAGAGGTATTGCAAAATATTTCACTTGTTTTGTTGCTAAGAAAGCAAAAGAAGCTGTTCTCGTTAGTGGTAGTCCTAAGATTATGTACTGTATTTTTTTTATTAAAAATTTTGATGGGATATTCCACAAGTATCATCATTGAAAGACTATGATTAGGTAGAGTCTTTATATATATATATATATATATATATATATATATATATATATATATATATATATCGTGACGATTTTTTATTTGCAGCATCTGTCAACTAGTGCTAAAGATTGTGCTGCATCTGATACAGTATGTCACGGGTTTAAAATTGTTTGAAAAAAAAAAACTCTTAACACGTCTTAAACAAATATTTTACTATTTTAACCAAGATTTTTTGAGCACGCTTGATTTTTTTTCCTTTCCAAATAGTGTATCATTTAATAAATCTGACCTTTCTATCTAGAAGTTACAAAAATGATATACACAATCTCATTCACAAGAGATTTTCTCACATCTTTTGAGGTCTCATAACTTTTATTATTCGGATACATGATCACCTCTTTAAGTTAGTTGATATTTCTAATATCAAGAATCTTTATTAACATTATCACCTTTTTAAATTGATTTTTCTTGTATAAGAACTTTTACTTACAGTAGTGATAGACTTTCTAAAGACTTGTTGAATAAATACTGATTCATGCTTCTTACCATACTAAGAGTCATCTCTTTCGGAAATTATCGTGGTACTCATACTAATAATTGCCTATTAAAAAAATACACACTAATATTTACTATATTTCATTTATCAATTTATTATATTGCAAAAATATTCATCTGAATTAATTGTTGAAAATTTGGAATTAACATTTTGAACAATTTATCCTTCAATTAAAATTTTCAAATCTCATCCTTAATCATATAGGATAAGTTTATTGACTTTTATCTTAACTATTTAAAAAAATTATATCAACAATAATTTATGATTGAATGATAATTATTTTATATTATTAATGCATGGCCATTAAACACAGTTTAACACTTGTTAAATAATATGAAATCGTCTCAAAAGTATTTTACTATTTCAAATAAGAATACATTCTTTGGGGAGGGATAAAGAACTTTAAATATAATTAAGCTTCAACTGAAAATTAGTGTTATAGTCAATCTAAAGGACCAAAACTTGTAAGAATACCTTAGCATATCACTAAGAAGTTTAAAATCTTAATTATGATGATACTAAAAAATAAGATTACAAATTTTTTGTTCAAACTTGAAAAATTCTCCCAAAATAGTGTCACCTTGCAAACAAGTATTCCACTCAAAAGTTAAAAGAATGATAAACACTTTCTCACTCACTCAAGTAACCCGCTCATCTTTCTTTTACTTGATTACATGGCATCTTAATTCAACTTGAGTACACAACCCCTCTTTTTAGTAGGATAATTTTTTAAAAAGTGAAGTTGGATGATTCTTGTGTCAAGATTTATTTATAGGGGTGGTCATGACTTTTAAAACCTTTTTAAATAAACACTATTGATTTCTTCTTACAATTTTAAAAATTACCTCCCTTAAAAAAATCATCATCACAATTCACACATACTTCTAGTTTTTTTTGTTTTAGAGTAACACACACTTTTAGTTACAACCTTTTTTACCAATTTATTATATCTTAAAATTATCCACTTGAATTAATGATTGAAAAATAATTAAGACGAAGAAATATCTTGCATCTTTTGCCTACAAAGGCAAGGTGGTGATTGATTGATTTTTTTTTTTATGTTTGTTGATTAATTATTTCTATACGTTTTTCATTAATTTATTCCAAAAGTTCCACATGATTAGGAAATAGATTAATCTGATTACTTGACCAGGTTGACAAAAGAATGCAAGACAAGTATATATTAACATTAATTTTTTTGTATCATATTAACATTAAATTTAAAACGCATGTTAAACAAAAACAATATTTACTTTCCTTCCTATGTATCATTCATTACAACGTGGGTCAAGTGTAGGAAAAAAAGTTCTTGAAATAAGCCAAATAACTTTGTTTCTATGATAAAGAATCAAGGAGATATATTTTTAATTTTACAAAAAATTAAAATTATATACTTTTGCAATTAATTTAAATGATAAATGCAATTCCTAATGGGTTACTTTTAAGTTTTAAAACAAAATTGCTTTAAATAGGCTCGTGCTTTAAACAAGTTGGCTGGGGCATTGAAACTTATTTTATAATCAAGCCTCACCGGATTTTATGGATATATGGACCGACCAATCAGAGAGTTTGGGTGAAGAAAATTGATTGAACAAAGACAATTGAAATGAGATGTGTATTTTACATTAAGATTATTGGGCCCGCTATTGGCATCACCCTGCACCACGCCAAACACGAGCCGGAATAAAATATCATCTGCTACTGTGGAAAGGGAAAGGAGAACAAAAACAAATAATAATTGAAGTAAGCAAATTTGATTATTTTAAAATTTAATAAATATGTAAAATAAAAAATAAAAAATAAAATATATTTTATTATTACTTTAAAATTATTTAAAATTAAAAAATAATTTAATTTAAACTAAAAGTATATAGTCTAATAATATAAAGAATTTTTATATTATCATCTAAATATTTAATCACAAATCATTTGTTGATTTTTAAAATAATCATCTTAAAATTAAATAAATAATAATTTTTATTTTTTGATAATATAATTTTTTTACATTGATCATGTATAAAAATTAAAATTATTAAATTCATAGTAGATATATTTTTATTGGAGATTATTCTTATTCTTACACCATTCTAATTTTTAATCATTGTTGGATTACAAAATGTTTTAACATAGATTATATTTCAATATCTATATAAAAATATTTATTATCTCATTTATTTATGTATATCAAAATGAAAGTAATGCATACTTTCAAAATATTTAAAAATATGAATAATTTGATTATCATTTTATTATAGTTTAATTTTAACAAAATTCGATAATGTAAACTTTGAGAATTAAATGAGGAAGGATATTTTATTTTTCATTTTTATGGTTTTAGGATTATAAACACTTGTTTAAAGAAGTGGGAGGAACATCAAAATAGTTATAGGAGTAGGAGTTCAAGGTTGTAATTTTTTGTTGGTAAGAATTGTAAAAAAAAGAATTTGTAAGAAGGTGATCAAGGGAAAGAATCTTCACACATAATATAGGGAATTGATTCTTGATGTTTGTTTGAAGAGGCAAAAGTATGAAAGTTGACAAATTGCAAATCCAAGAATGAAGTGATTAGACTTGTTCAAGATAAGAGCATAATATGATAAGAACATGATAAACTTTAATTTTACGTAATGTTTGATGCATATTATTTCATTAAAACAATAAAATTATCTGTAATTTTCTAAAAATAATTTTTAAATTTTTTTATAACAATTTTTTATAAACTATGAAAACAAAAGAAATACTAAATTATATTTTATCTATGCAGTTACTTTTTTATTATTATAAACAAATTATGCAAGGTTTTTAATAACTATTTAATTTTTAATATTTTAATTTATAATTTAATTTAAATTTATGTGTCTAAATTATATATATGTATATATATGTATAAGATAATATGCTAATTAAAAAAATATAATATATATTGTTTAAATTAATATATTACTGCATAATATACATACATACATACATACATATATCTTATATAAATTAATTTATTACCGTATATATAGAGGGAGAAGCTCTTATCCTGTCTTATTAGGCATGACAATAGAACTCAAACCTGTGAGACCCATCCTAATTTTGATGGAAAAAATCCGGGTTGATCAGGGTTAGGTTTAGGTTTTCTACGACAGCTAAAGTCGAGTTCGGGGTCGGAAATGAGATTATTAATATCCGCCCCACTAATACTTAATTTACAAAGATATATATATATATAACATACTAAAACCTGAAGCCCTAAACCTAATTTCAAAATTGATTTCTCAATTCTCACTCTCACTCATTGTCTTATACCAATACCACTTTGCTTCTTCTTCGTTCTCTCTCGATCACTCCTTAAGACCTCAACCCTCTCGCATGTTGCACCTCCATGGCCAATCGCCCAATCGTGTCACACCTCCTTGGACAAACATGTCACACCTCCAAGGCCAAGCATGTTGTGCCTCCACGACCAAGCGTATCGCACCTTCGCAGTGAACAACAATGGTCTTACACCGTCGTGGCTAGTCGGAACCCTCTCGCACCTCGGTCCTTAACCCTTTCGCACCTCCCAGGTCAACATTGTCGCACCTTCACGACCAACAACAACAACCCTTTCATACTCTGTACTCCTCCACGAACATCGTCAGCCTTGATCTCATATTTTTTCCCATTTCATGTTCACAACTTAGTTTCTCCTTCTCTCTTTCACTGTTAATTTTTCTTTAGGGTTAAGATTGTTGGTATTTAATTTCAGATTTTGTTAATTTAGTTTGTGATGATTCTTGTTATGCAGTTGGATTTGGATTGATTTCTTCATTTTGTCAATCTTGTTTGGTTAGGGTTTTCATGCTTTTGTTTTTAAATGTTTTCTTCGTATCGTTTAGTTTATGTTGTCTTGTACTATCTAAAAATATGTTGTGGTTGTTGTTTAAAATTGTATTTTCATTTTATGAAAAAATGCATTTTTTACAGGATTTTATAAGCAGGGGTGGGGCGAGAGCGAGGTAAGCAAAAGTCGATCTCGACCTGCCCTGTTGCCATGCCTATGTCCTATCCATTGTAAACTAGCTTCTTGTCACGATAAAAAATAGAATAAGATAGAATAAATAATATTATAACACTATCATATCCTAACAGTGCAACAAATAACGATTATAACATGATAAGATAATTATCACATTCTATGCCCTCTTATCTTGTCCAATAAATAGATAAATGTTTGACTTTTAGAAAGTGATTATTAGAGAAACATAATTAAGGTTTAGAAGATAATTGAGATTTACAAGGTAATTGACATCTATAATAAATACAACATTCTTGTTCAATATACTTCTTCTAAAGTGTAACATCTTTGAAGTCCCTAGTGTTGTTCGCAAATCCGTAGGCCATGATGCATGATTTGTAAATAGCACTAGGTCCAAAGTGAACAATCATATCCCTCGAACAAGTTTCAATAATAATTGTTGTCAAAAGTCACATGGGATTGAGTTTGAGAGCAACTACGGTGAGCTTAGGATCTTTTCTTCCTGTACAGTGTAAATTTTTTCTACACCTTAACACTTTTTTGAATTTTCTAAAATTATCTTGCTAATAAATATATGGATTTGTAATTTACATGATTCATATGGATTGTCAATCTGTACAAACTAATTTTAAAAAAAATTAAAAAAATATTTTTAGTGTTTTTTTAATAAATTCAATTATAGTTTTTTTTATAATTATTATATTAAGTAGATTTCTATTTTTATTTAAAATTTATATGTGTAAAAAAATACATTATTAGATCAAAATTAATTGTCACAAAATTTATTATGTAAACTTACATGTGCATTAAATATATATTAAAAATTTTAGTGTTATATATAGAAACATTAATTATTTTATAACATAATTGAGCTATTAGCTAAGAAAAATTCAAAAAAGTGTTAGGTGTAAAAGAAATTTACATGGTGCAGGAAGAAAAGGCCCGAGGTTAGGCTTTTGAGGCCGCTTACCAATAAAGCCTTGAGCCCATGGGCTGGCCCATATGACCATACATAATAACTCCATTTTTATGGCCCCAGGGGCCTTAAAATGCACTGAACCTAAGCAAGCCCCAAATAAGGGGATAGGGTTAGGGCTAAAGGTCCGCAGTTGGTAGGCAGAAGTTCTGTTTCATTTTTGCTTGTATGATAGTTTATCTACACCTTGCTTTTATTTATTTTATTTCTACTTTCTTACGGGAAACAACTCATTAATTCATTGAGAATGATATCAGAAATACAAAAAGGTGCAGAATGATATAAACTAGGACTAGTATTATTTGTGACTACCTTAGCAAGAGTATGAGCAATCACATTAATTAGCTTGTCTCCTAAGAAACTTGACATTGAAGTATGGGTTGCGAGAGAGATTGCAACAACATTTGAACATGAATCATATCAGCAATGGTCTTATAATCAGATTCGAAGATAACATGAGACATGTCTAATTCTTCCTCCCATAGGAGAGCTTGGGGTAGACCAAAAAGCTCACCTTCATAAACAGGTAAAAACAAGTGGGCATCCAAAAGGATTTAGCAAGCACAAAACTGCTGAAATCATCTAGGATGTAGAAACCCCAGCTTGTTCGATGATCATAATTCATAACTGCAAATGTTACATTTCATCAAGCTAGTGGGGAGGCATTTGACAAAAAATATGAGGGCCTGGATGTCGGGGCATCAAAACTTGGTCTAGTACTCTCGTAATAAACCACTCATTAAGAAATTGCTTTGCCCAAGACACTATCCTAACAGCCTCAATTCTAATATTATTCCAAAATGAATCATTCTGGGCTTTCGAAATGCTCCAAAGGATTGTCCCTATTAACGCACCTGAATTGTGATCAAGGGACCAAAGCAGGTGAAAACATGAGCCTTAACATTATCAAACCAATAAGACAAATGGTTTACTAACTGCCATTAACCGGCGTTTCTCTAACAGTGCTTACTACCTTTATCACAATGAGCACAACTAGCAAGGCATTCAATTTCTTTCAATATCAGTCTCTTTCAAAGAGGTAAACAATCGTGACAAAGTCTCCAAAGGAAGGTCTTTAGAAACGGTGGCACATGCAGCATCCGAATAGAGTTTTAAGTAGAGTCTATTTTTTTACATATATAAATTTATAATTTTTATTTTAAATTTATATATGTAAAAAATACATTATTAGATTAAAGTTAATTATTACAAATTTTATTATGTAAACTTATGTGTATTATATATATATTAAAAATTTTAATGTAATATATAATGATATTAGTTATTTTTTTAACATAATTAACCTATTAAATCAATTTGTTTGAGTATCCGTATAGGCGTAAGGGTATTTTTTATTTTTTCCAAAATATATTGGGTGCAGGAAGAAATATGCTCAGTGCTGGAAGAAAATCTCCTTAGGCTGAAAGGTTATATTTAATTTGGGCTAACTTGTTATTTTCCTAAAGTGGAACTATATTGGACTTTCTTTGTTATTTTCCTAACTTGTCAGTGCTTGGACTTTCTTTGTTGCCATTCCAGAGGCGATATTGCAAAAAATTCCAGTGGATAATATAATTAATCCGGATTAACATGGATAAAAACGAATAATTAAGCCTCCACCGTAGCCATAGATGTCTCGATCATATGTGGAAATTTCAACTTCATCCATAAAATTTAACACAGTGAAAGAGTAAATCGAAGAGAACTATTAAGTCTAGAAAATGCATGCTCATCAGAGGAAGAAAATTAATGAACAAATTAAGGAAAGTTCAATTTCATATATGAAATTTAATTGAGTAAATAGAAGAAAACTATTGTCTAGAAAATGCATGCTCGTCAGAGGAAGGAAATGAAGAAATTAAGGAAAGTTCAATTTCATGTATGAAATTTAACTGAGAGAGTAGTTAAAATAGAAATTAAGAAACTATTATACGTCTAGAAAATTCATCATATATCAGGAATCATAGCAATAATGTGAGAGAATAAGAAAGAACTTTCATAGAATTATTCATAAGATCGAGAAGCATAAAGAGTTGAGAAAGATATAACTGCTAGCTAGAATGAAAGAATATACTAAAACAAACGAAAAGATAGTCTATTTACATTACTGGTGCTATTCTCTAATATTGCATTTACATTACGGGTGCTGGCACTCATTGCACTTAAACTTCGGGTCTTTGTGTACATTTCAGGTGTTCGTGTCCATTGCATTTAAATTTCAAGTACTTATATTGTTTCAATGTCTATAGAAGCACTCAGCTCCTTACATTGGTTGCATTTTATGTTTTAGGTCCTCTAGCCCGATGCATTATATTCAACATATATAGTCAAAACTAATGTCGTATTTAGCAAATCTTGGCAATCATATAATATATAGATTATCAAGACTATTAAGATTTCACATGCATGTACATGCATATACCTAAATAATACATTTCAAAACGTACGTACATCCACATTGCAGAATAAAAAAAACGTACCTGAACCTTGTTTGTTCATCAAACACAATTGAAACATTATTAAACAATATATCAATATCCACTTTCAGAAATTAACCCATATATTTATATATATGAAACAAAATTTAGTATATTTTATGCTAAAACTTATTTCTTATAGGTTAAAGTAATATGATTCAAGAATTGAATGTGGTGCAATCTCTCCGAATCTCTCCATCATTCCCAGTCTTGACCCCAACCCTTGCAAGCTTCCTGATGGCTGCGACAAAGGCATCGTTAAAATCCGCAACGTTGTTGGCGAACCTAACAACAGTTGGTTGTGACGTGGCATCCTCGAACAGAACCTGGTCTGAGGTTAGCAACCCTTTCCCCGACAGCAGGTTTTGGTAATACAAGTTGTCGAAGGCCGCAGGGGATTGTGGGTCCAGGGCAACCGCTACAGTGGGGTCGGGGTTCCTAGGGCACCCCGCCATTAGGTCCTGGGCGTAACTGGGGTCCAGAGTGGGGTCCACCGTGTTGGAGGACGAGAAGGAATATAAACGGTTCGCGAACTGGTCACAGTGCGAGAAGCCCACTGTGTGGGCCCCAGATAACGCTATCATGTCCGTTTGGCTGAGGCCGTGCTTTGAGAAAAGCGCGTTGAGTTGGTCCAAATTGAAGTTTGCTTTCGGAAGGTTTCCTTCTACACTTGATGCCTTGGAAATAAGCCCGTCTTTGCGTCCAAGCTCTACGTTGAATGAAGGACCTCCAAGCTGAGATAGTTTTAAAGTCACCAACACAAGTGTTATTATTTGTTAACTATATAAATATTTGACATTCAATTTAAATTTAAAGTATTGTACGTCCACATTGAATATATGTTTTATAGTAATTATTTTGAAACATATATGTTTCTTAATTTCTAATTAGTTTTTATTTCAGAATTTCTAATTAGTTAATAATATAAAAATCTTAATTAGTTTTTATGATTGAACCAATTTTATAAATAATAGTTTAATATTTAGCAGCCACTCATCAGAAAAAATGTATTTTTAGCATTATATATATAGTGGTTTAACCAGTTTGATTAATGACTTAATTACTAATAATAATATCCTGGTTGAGTTAGATGTTGATCTGGCCGAATTTAATAATGCTCACAATATAATTTCTTTTTTTACTTTGTAAAACATTTCTTCTACTATTGGGCAAAATCTCTTATCATTACGTAAGGATAACAAAATTTTCATTTAATATCATGCAGAGAACTAAGTGTTGAAGAGAGAGAAAATGAAAGAGTGTGTAATTATATTAACAAAAAGAAAACTTAATGATGTGTTGCTACAGAATTGGACAACCACCGGATGTAGTCAAATTCGTGTACCACATTATTAAATGATAGTGCAAACATAAAAATCATACTATTTTAACTTTAAATTAATGAAATGAATTGACTTTATGGGATTAAATTAATCTAAATTTCAAAATATTTTGAGGGTTCAAAATCAATTTTCTCCTTTATCATATATGATAAAATCATCAATTTTTTTAATAACTATTTTGAAAATTATATATTTCTTAATTAAGTTTTAATTAGTTGATAAACGATAATATAAAAATCTTTATATACATTTTTATATTTGGACCAAATTTATATATAATAGTGTAATGATTAGCAGAAAAAAATAATTTTGATCATTATATATATAACATACTTAAATACTATTATAACGTGATTTAACCAGTTCGATAATGACTAAATTACTAATATATCCTGATTGAGTTAGATGTGGATAGGGCCGAATTTAATATAACATGCACTCGTAATAATTTTTTGTTTACTTTTACAAAACATTTCTTCTACTATTGGGCAAAATCTCTATCATTACGTAAGGATAACATAAAATTTCATTGAATATCAGAGCAAGTGTTGAAGAGGGAATATGAAAGAATGTGTAAATATTCTTAATAAAAAAAAGAAAACTTGATGATGCATTGCCAGAGAATTGGAGAACGGATCGATGTAGTCAAATTCTTGCAGCAGATGGTAAACATAAAAAGACAAACTCTTATCGTTTTAAACTTTAAATTAATGAAATGAATTGATTTTACTTTTGGGGTATATGTATGTTAAATTAATAATTAATATTTGCTTACCAAGCCTATAACGTCTCTGGTAGCAAGTGCCAAAATGTCTGCACATGAAACCACTCCAGGACATGAAGATTCCACTGCTTGCTTTGCCTTGATGACAGTGTCAAACCCATCTCCTGGTAGTGAAATATTCTCCTCTGCATCCTTCTCTGCGTCCCCATTTGGCGACGAGATTATCACTGAGGCATCACAACCCTACACCATCAAAATTCATTTTTCATAAGAATAGTCAAGCCAATTTTCACAATCACCAATTTTGTGGATCTCATGTTTAATTGCCCTTTTGGTTAACATTGCTGTAATTTTATTTCCTGAATGAAATAGAATGGGTTCTTGATCAATGTTTTTAGCATGTTCCTGTGATAACTGTAGCTGGTCAAAAGTTAACAACACATCAACTAATAGGATTGTCGCATATACCTCGTAGTCAATGATTTTTTATTTTTTTAATAATCTAGGTAGGCACCAAAGGCGTGAAGTTGTGTGTGGTATGTGACTACGGGTCTGTTTGGAAAGAAGAAAATAAAAAAAAAGAAAATGAAATGAGTTTTTTCATTAACTAAAATGAATTTTTCATTAACTAATTATTAGTTAATTTATAGATCTCATCTTTTAAAGAAATTATATTAATGAATTTTTAAAAATTAATTAATAGAAAACTTATTTTTACTTATAAAAAAGTTTATATTTTTTTTTATTTTCTTCTTTTAGAAATATTTAAAAAGCTTATCCAAACAGCTTCTAGGTCTCACTCGCATCATATTATCATTATTATTTCCACACACAGAATAGAAAGTGGCGCATACCATATTACCATTCCAAGCGAAATTGCAAAAAGAAGAATAAGCCTCCACCAGCCAGAAAAGTCACGATCATATATTTTGAAAGTTCAACTTCATATATGAAATTTTAAAAGAGAGAGAGAGCAAACTCAGGGAAACTATCATGTCTAGAAAATGCATGCTCATTATCAGAGGAAGGAAACGAACAACCATAGATATGGAGCTAGGGCTGACCTAATGTCAAATGAGATTTAAAATAAATTTTAAGGTAAAAATTTTATTTTTAATAAAAAATAGTCTTTTTTTTTCTAATAAATGCGACATTTTGTGCTTTATAAAAACTAAAAGGAAATATATTTTTGTTAAAGGGCTTAAAGTTTATGTTTTAATTGTTTTATCCTTTAATCGACCATGATGAATGTATATATTTTTTTTATAAAAACAAAACTTGAAACTGAAAAATCATATCATATACACACGAGTACACAAGTGAAGAAATAAAGAAACATTATAAGAATTGAAGAACACACCTCAACAAAGCAATCATGGAAAAAGAGACGCAGAGTTGCTTGTCCAGTTGTAATGGTCTGTGTAAACTTGTTAGTCACTGCTTGTTTCACGATGGATTCCACGTTTGGACAAGATAAACTGTAGAAATTCTCTACTAATTGGCCTTCACCCTTAGATAAAAGCATCGTGAAAGCCAACAAAGCCATTAATACCATCCTCATGCTTTTCTCCATTCCCCCTTCTGGCTAACAAGCTATATATAGCTAAACGTCTCCACAACTCTATTATATATATATATCCTCGTGTTTTATATTCCGTGTGGTTAAGGAAGCTAGTATCCCAGTGGGATATACATTATAATTTAAGTCATGATAAAAAGAAAAAAAAGAATTAGACAAAGTTGATTACGCGGTTACCCCAAACCTTGTCATGTATAATATATGGCTTGGAAGCTGCCTTAATTGGTCCAAGTAGAGGTCACTTTAACTTGCCAATGGGAAACTTACTCTTTTGAATTTTCCAGATTGGGCGTTATTGGAATCAATTAATTATATTATTATATAAGAAGTTTTTGTTATGTAGGAAGATATATATGTTACATGGCAACATTATTTTCAATCTCTTTTTTTCTTCTTCAAAATTTCACAAATTTAACAAATTGGAAATCATTGTCTCACATTGTCGTATAACCCTAAATAAGTTAACAAATTTCAGCGTTTGTTTTGTAAGGCGATAAGCAAACTATGTTGCTCATAGTTTGGCTAGAGCATCGAGTTCTTTTGTTATTAGTCCCCATCACTTCGGTGATTTACCATCTTGTATTGCTAATCAAGTTCTATTGGAAATTTATATGGTAGTTGAATGAAGTCATTTGAAAGGGTAAAATTTTAAGTACCATAAGCACTTTAATTAATTTTTCCATTTTAAAGATTCAAGCATGATATCTTAAAGAAAGTCAAGTTTCTTGTCACTTGAACTAATTAAAGACGTTGGTATACTCACGAATTTCTCTTATAATGTTGTTATTTGATTTTTTTTATAACCATATAAACCTTCACTTCAAAATTCAGAAAATATACACATATGGGTTTCAATTAAATAATTGATTTATTTTATGTTGAATATTAATTGCTAATTGCAAATCAATGCGTGCAATCTTACAGTATATGTTCATTAGTAGTTACTACATGATTTTGACGCCTTAACCAATCTGAGATTTATTTATCCATTGCAAGGTTTGACATATGGGTCCTATGTCATCGTCTTCAAAATTTAATTCAAATATCACCACCACTTAAAATGACTATTTTTTTTTTTAATTCAGAGATTAGGTGTGGAATTGATTTTTCCGTTTCTCGTTTTGCTCTTTTTTTCTTAATTAGTCAATATCAATCTATCCACGTTATGTGTAGCCATCAAAGCACGTTCAACGCAAGCACCGTACCTGAACTCGTCAAGTTTTTTTTTTTTCCTGGGGCCGTGGATTTTCTCATTAAGTAACAACGTTTTTTAGGCTTTAATTTTTGCAAACCCATACTCGTGACGATTGGATTCCTTGTATGTTTTGAAAAACTGAAGTTAGCTAGAGTGTAGTGCTGGTAAACAACTTTAATTTGTTTAAACTCTGCTAGTATATATGTTCGAACAGTTTTTTTTTTTTTTTTCCAAATAGTCTTAAAAGTGTTCTATCAAATGAGGTTTATTTTTTCTTTCTTTCTCTAAGTAGCTTCACAAACATACATATATAAATATATAATTAATTTCATTGACTAGACTGTCTAACATCTTAAACCTTTGCCTGGTCAACTAAAGATTAATAATCATGTCATACACAAACAGCAAGTTTGGATTGATAAAAAAAAAACAAATTCGAAAGTCACTTTTAAAAAAAATTATATCAATATATTTTTTAAAATAATTTCATTGATCTCATGCAGTAGTTATTATTATTATTATTATTATTAATTTATCTAAATCAATTAAATTATATGTGTGTGAGAGATTATTGAGTATATGTTATGAAGTTATAATTTTAGATTTGTTTAAAGACTTCCAAAGTGTATTAACACTCATGATTTGTTAATATATAATCCAGTTACTATATAAATGGAGTATATATGTTAATAAGTTTTAATTTAGTTTCTTAAAGGTAAGTTGCTAATATATTCATACTTAAAAATACTTAAATTCAAGTTAGAACTAAAGATATTAAAAATGATAGATTAAACAACAAAAAAGTTAAATTAATTAAGTCGTTTAGTTAATATTAAAAATATAAGATAATATCTCATATGTGTTATTAGGAACATATTTACATTTTTAAAATAAATATATATTTGAAATTGATTTTTATATTCAATTATAGATCAATAGATCATTCAGTTGAAGTTAAAATTTAAAAGCATATATAAGAGGATATATATCACATGAATGCTAAAGGAGTGCGAAGTTTACCACTTTATTAGAAGAGATTATATATACAAATGAAAGTGAATGTAAATGTGAAGGAAAATTGGAAGAGTGGAGACTTAAGTAAACAAATAGGAGATGTGTTACTTGTACTACTAACATATTGCTATACAAAAATGAATTTAATTTGATTTGATTTTTTAGATAAAAATAATTATTTATATTAAACATAAAAATAATTTATGATTTAATTTGGTTCAATTTAAATGTATAATCAAATTTGAATCATACTAAACTATTTTATATCAACAACAGTTGATATACGTATGAGTAGCGGCTTATGTTCTTTAATTAAATGATATAAGGTTTGAATCCTGACTTTGAGTATGGAACAAACCATGTTAGAAAAGAATATTTATATTATGTGTGCTCATGATCTTAATAAAATTAGTCACTGCTTTGGTGAGACTACTCCATGGGCTTAATTTATTAATAGGTTTGACAATTTAATCCTGTAAAAAAAGTTTGACAATTTATAAAAACTATTTATATGATTTAAAAATCATTTTTAATTTGATCATTAACAAAATAAATTATAACCATTTGAGTATTGATTAGTCCTTAAAAATGACCAGTTAAGAGTACAAGCAGGAAAGGTTACTTGTTGAAGACCTATGGCCCAATTTATTTAAGGTTTGGTTCAACACCACTTGTTTAGTAAAAATGTTAAACTCAAGCTTTTCAAAAAACTTTTAGTTAAATAGAATAGAACATAAACATTAAAAAAGTCTATTATTAAGTCTAACATGCTAATCTATTTAGAACCAATATTTTTTTTTAAAAATTATTATTAATATGATATATAATATTATAATTATTTTAGCTATCCATGATAAAACAAGACCTAATAGACTGACACCAAAAGTCTCCTTAATAGAGTTTATTTAAAACTTATTTGAATTTATCATATGATATTAAACACTTGAAGTATTTGGAGGAGCTTATATAAATAGTTTTTGGTATGTTTTTAAGTTATTTCCAGCTTATTTTAATAAGCTTTAGTGGGATAATTTATGTTGAGGATTAATCTCATAGTGAATTTAAAAGATGAAAATTTCTAAGAATATCTGCGGATTTCACTAAAGAGCAAAGACCCTGGATGTTAAAATTAAGATTTATATAGAATCTTATGTATTTTTCTTTTTTCTTTTTACAGAATGTGTATAAAGCCCCAAAAATGTTAGGAACTAGGAAATGGGCTTCGCCGAATTCAGACGAAGTTTTGAGAAGGCCCAAAGGTTTTGAAAAGTCCGACAGAAACAAATGACTGAAAACAAAATTGCTCTGAACTCCGAAGTCCCCATTAAATTCAAAATTGAAAACCGAAGGAAAACTCAGCGTGTGATTGAAATTTGAAGAGTGTGAAGATGGCGATGGAAGTGGAGCAGAATCAGAATCATCAATTAGGGTTTCCCTTCTGGAAACCGCTCCGTCGCAGGTTCGGACCCGAATCTCCTTTCTTCGCTCATGGCAACCTCGAACGGGAACTTCTCGCCAAACAGGTTTTTTTTTTTTTTTTTCTTTTCAAATCGTTTGGTGTTTAATTAAGGTTTATAAATACTGAATTTTGAGATGGTATTTATTACTTTACTTACCCTTTGCATTTCAAAGCTTGCTTTGGAATTAACAGAAGAGAAACAACAGCTTGAGAAATGGATGCAAGAGGAAGAAGGAAGGTACTGATCCCTATATTGTTGGTTTCATATTCTTAACAATACGTGAGATCCAAATCAATGCTGGTACATAATTTTCAAGTGTCGTGCTTCAAGTTCATGATGGTTTGTTATTTTTTCTAGTTATCCAACTATCGTTTTCTGTCATTATACTTGCTCCTGGGTGATTTTTTTTAAGTATAATTCTAGTTAATTTCTTACTTTGCATTTATATGGAAGAAACACAATTTTGATGGTATTACTTACAAGGCCTTGGAGCGCTTCAAAATCCATTTGTGGAAGATGAGTAAAAGTGCTCTTTTTACTAAACATTTGAGACACCATAGAGGGATGATAACCTCAGATCCGTGCCCCATGTGTCTCTCCATTCCAGAAACCATTCTTCATTGCGGGATTGTCCTATTGCTTCGCAGCTTTGGCAGCGCCTGTTAAAGAATAGGATCAGTAATGATTTATATAATATGAATGTGAAGGAATGGATGTCTGAAAATCTGGGAAGCAAGATGGTTTTTCATGGTGTTAATTGGTGCACTATTTTTGGGGTGTCAGTTTCAGCCATCAGGAGGAATAGGAATGAATTCATTTTTCTCTCAGATAAATAATCATTGCAACACTGTTGTTCAGAGGAAGTGACTGACATTTGGCAGGCTCATAGGTTTAGTTTGTCCCTTCCTCCTCATTCCTGAGACTTGGCCGTTGGCAAGTCTATTTGTTGGGAACCTCCTCCTACTGTCCAACTCAAGCTCAATTGCGAGGCAGCAGTCAATAGAAATGGCACGGCAAGCTGTGGTGGGGTTATGAGAGATCCTTATGGTAAAGTTTTATGGGGAGGTCAACCAAGTCGCTGATGTTTTTTGCAAAACATGGCCTTGGTATTATTGGCACCAGGATTTTTGATGTGGTTCCGTCTTTGCATCCTTGAAGGTGCTTGCGGATGTTTTCTCTGTTCATTTCCCCGTGGGTTTGAATCTAATTTTCGTTTAGGGGCTTTTGCCCCTTTCTTCCACCAAAAAAAAAAAAACCAAGGATCTACTTCGGCTGAAGAATATGTTTTTCCCAAGAAAATGTTTTTTTAGGTTAAAATAATCATTTGGTCCCTATAGGTGACACCCATTTAGAAATCAGTACCTATACACCCTTGAGGCTAAAATTTAAGAAACATGGTACTGACAAGAACCAATGTGTATTAATGAGGGTGTATAGGGATTACAACAAGTTTTGTTTTGTTTTTTTCTTACAAAAGCTGATTTTTAAATGATTGTCAACTAGAGGGACCAAATGATTATTTTGACCTTAACTTTAAACGTCTATACTGAGTGACAGTTTGTGTGCCTCATCTAAAAGCCTATCATTTTGTACAGGGAAGTCTTTTGTCCCATTGTGGGTTGTGGTGCACGCTTGACCTCAATGGAGGACTTTGAAAATCACTATAATGCAAGGCATACTGCATCCTGTTCTGTGTGCTCCAGAGTTTACCCGACATCTTGGTTGCTCAGCATACATGTATCTGAAGTGCATGATTCTTTCTTTCAGGCAAAAGTTGCACGTGGCTATGATATGGTATGTAAGTGTAAATATGATATATTGTGCTGTCGTGATACAATTCCTTATAGTATTGAATCCATACTACATTCCTACTCTTAAACCTTTGTTAAAGAATTGACTAGTTGGATGCTTGTTGCCTTCTTCAGTGTGGGATAGTAAACATTGTTTTTGTTTCTTCAATAATTTATCTCCCCACTTTTTTCTTTACTTAAAATCATAATCTTACAAATGTTGACAGGAAAACTTCATTCAAATTTTGGTAATTTCAAACAGTGATTAAAACTTATTCATGCTTTCCTTACATGCTTTTTATCTGTTAATTTCTTTGAGACCACATTGTTTAGCCTGTCATCTTTTAGTGCATCTACATATTTATTTTTTCGTTTAGATGACCTACTTGTTAATGTGTCTCTTTTGTTTTTGTCATATAGTACGAATGCTTGGTGGAAAGGTGTGGATTGAAATTCAAAAGCTACAATAGTAGGCAGCAGCATCTGGTTGACAAGCATAAATTCCCCACCTCATTTGAGTTTTTCAAGAAGGCTAAGCCTTCAAAGAAACATAGGTTGAAGTCCCAACGCAAACAAGCTGTTTGTAAGGAGGATTCTTCAGGAATGATGGAAGTGGAAAATGCATCCATGGATGACCTTGTTTCAGCAGTCTCTAAATTGAACACTTCTGACTCCACCCCTTCATCAATCAGTTTTGGTCGCCGCCACAAAGGCTTGTCATTTGTCCCTCGAGCTGTTCAGCGTGGAGGTGGATCAAACTCAACAGCATCTGTGACAAAGAAATAAGCTTGGACTCAACAAATCTGCATTCTTAATTGCTGAATAATCAACATTCAGATGCAGCTCCCTTATAAAATCCGTGTGGACGTCTTGCATTCTAAGTTTGAAGAAGCCAATTAAGTTGAAGATGGAAAATTAGAATCATGCTGGAGGATGTAATAACAGCATTTGTCAGTATTATCTTTTTTTGCTCCCACTTGGGGCTGTAAGTTTGCCCAACACAGGCAATATGAGCATGCGAATATGCCTGGCTTGTATAATGTGGAGATTTTGAGCTTCTTTTTCTATGATATTGTTCTGTTAACATCTAACCACTTTACTGAATAGCCACATTGTAATTAGAGTTGAAAGAAATCACTCTTAAAGCTTGTCATACGTTTGTGGCAGCACATGAATATTTAGAAAGTTTGCAAGCGGTGCAGGCTTCCTGTTCACATGTCTCAAATCAATTGACTCATTTACAACCTACAAACAAGGCACATCGTACATCCAAGACTTCTAGATTGCGCGAGACTTAAAATATAACAGGTTTGTTTTACTTTGTCTTCCTATAGATAAAATATCACCCAAGCATTGATAAGTTAACCCTGCTGTTTGGATTTCCAAAAGGGAGGTGCCTGTACAATAATATATACCATTTATTGTAGTGTACTTAAAAAAGAAAAATAAAAGGAGATTGCTGTTTGTCATGTTCTATGGGTGAAAGAAAGAAAGAAAAGAGAGAAACTTATAGAAATGGTGTGATGAAAAATAGAGAATTAAGAAGAAAGTGAGATGAAAGAGAAGTTAAGTGTCAAATATAACAACTTGAGTACAAATAGCTCATGGTACAAAGTTTTGTTTTGTTTTGTTTTTCTTAATCTTTGGGATATATAGTTAAGATAATAAGATAAAATGGTTTACAACCTCAAAACCTATAGATGCTACAATGAGAAAGGTAAAAAAAATACATTTAATTATTTAATTAGTTACTCATGTATATATTTTGTGGTTAAAGTTGCATTTGATAGGAAGAGAGATAGCGGGAAAAAAATAGAGTTGTCAAAATAGGTGTATATTGAGTGAATTTGTTTAAAATTTTAAAAAGACAACTTTAATGTAAATGATTTTTGTATAAACATTTTTTTTGTAAGAAATAGACTTAATTGTTTCTTAAAAAAATAAAACAACTTATTTTAAGTAAAAACAATTAATACAAACACATAATAAAATCATAAAATTGCGTATTTTATTTTAAAAGTAAGCTTAAACAAACTAGTCCATTATATAGATATAGTGGCGGATCTAGAATCTTAAATTAAGGAAAAAATCAATTAATAATTATTATTACGAAAGAAGTAAAAAAATAAAGACAAAGAATTGAAATATATAAAATTAGGTGGAACAAAATATAATCTCGAGATATTTATATGTAAATTTTTTTATAGCTATAACTATTCATAATATAAAATGGCTGGAGTTCTCTCCTTTTTCAATAAGAGAGATATAAATACAAAGAAATTGTGGGACCATGGATACACAAGAACTTTTTTGTCTATAAAATTGCATGAGTTTTTTCCTATACAAAAGATTTGACATTAAATATACAGTCTAGAGGCTAATTATAGAAAAGTGATCTCCATGAACGAGCAAGTAGCACAACTTCTAGCTATAACTGCTACAACATCGCCCTTCATCAACGTAATTAATTTATTAACTAACATCATTTTTCACATCAAACCAACACAAGCACCATGCAACCCTCCAACAAGAAGAAACACCCTCCCACCTCCTCCCCCGCCCCGCGCCTCCTCCCCCTCCTCGCCGCCACCCTCTTCCTCCTCTTCCTCTTCCGCCAGACACTCCTTCACCCCACCGCCGACCTCTGCTTCTCCTCCTCCTCCGCCGTTCCCCTCTCTCCTTCCGAGGCCACCATCGCCGCCGAGTTCGACTCCTCGCCGCTCACCCTCGTCACCATCCTCCACTACGCCACGGCGCGTGCGCTCCCTCAGCAGACCAAGGGCGAGATCCGAAGATCCTTCGACGTACTACAATCCCTCGCGCCATGCAACTTCCTCGTTTTCGGACTCGGCCACGACTCGCTCATGTGGGACTCGTTCAATCCACGTGGCACCACGCTGTTTCTCGAGGAGGATCCTAAGTGGACCCTCTCTGCACTCCAGCGTTTTCCCATCCTACGCGCCCACATTGTGCGTTACTCCACGCGCCTCGCCGAGGCCAAGGAACTCCTCTCCTCTTATAAAGATTATTGTCCCGGTGTCAGCAAGAACACCACTGACCACCCACTGAAAGGTGATCGGTGGTGTAAGCTGGCACTTGGCACGCTGCCCAATGAGGTGTACAACCGTGATTGGGATGTGATCATGATTGATGGACCGCGGGGATATTTTGCGGCCGCGCCTGGGAGGATGGCGGTGATATACTCCGCCGCAATGATGGCGCGTGGGAGAAAGGGATCGGGTGTGACGCACGTGTTTCTTCATGACGTGGACAGGGGTGTTGAGAAACAGTATGCGAAGGAGTTCTTGTGCATGAAATATAGGGTTGGGGGTATTGGGAAGCTTTGGCACTTTGTTATTCCACCTGTTGTTAATCCTAGTGATATTGCTCATGGATTTTGCTGAAATTATAGTGTCTTGTACTTTGTTTTCTTTTATGTAAGTCTTTTAATATGAAATAGAAAAAGGTTTTGTTCAAGGATTTGGTCTGTTAGAACTTCTGTACTCATCAACAAGTAATTTATCATCTCCTATTCGTGTCTCTTTTATATATATGTCCAGGAGTTTTTGTACCTCTTCATGCAATAGTATCAAAGTTTATCTTGCATTAAGATAACTGACACACGAGTATAAAATAAGTTACACAATTTTCAATTTTGGAAGACAAAATATTGTAAACCATAGAAGTGAATAATAATACCTGGGCAATGTTTTTTAACATTTCTCAAATATAAAATAAAAGGTGATAGTTGTTGAGAGTGGGATTTGAACCCACGCCCTTTCGGACCAGAACCTTAATCTGGCGCCTTAGACCAACTCGGCCATCTCAACAAATCATGTTCATAATCCTTCATTGTATTATTTTATAGAATTTTAATAGCATTGCTGCATATTCTATTTCTAACGACCCAGTTAGTTCAGAACTCCTGTTATCAGGCCTTTTTTTTCCGCCAAAATACTTTTTTTTATCCGTAAGAATCGAATACAGGTAAAAGGAATTTATAATAACTTGTACACTCTCAAATAATTGAGCTAGACCCCCTAACCATTGTAAATGTATCTTCCTTAAACATGTTGCAGTTTCAGATGGCATTGCCTCTAACCTCTAAAATCATTTTGCGATTCTTATTGACAGTTACCAATTGAACAGTGACCATATGAAAACTTGCTCATACAATAGAACCTAGCAATGTTTGTATAACTGCAGTGTTGTAAAAGCTTCTTCAACATACCACTTACACCGTTTTAGGAACACAAATTTTAATGTAAATACTCTTCTCCATCACTCCTGACCTATACCATTTCATGTCTCCTGTGCTTCCAAGGCATTTCCTCTAACCGTTATATCTTCTAATTTCCTGTTCCTTCCCCAAATTTTAAATTTCAAACGTGCAGTTGAGTTTACTGCTATGTTTTGATGGATGGTTTAATGAACTGAATCATTAGTGTTAACGAAGTGTCCTCATTTTGAAAGCATACTCATGAATTTGGGTTTTCTGCTGTTTAGTCTGCCTCAATTTATCAGCATTTCTACATCTTCAATTGTTTTTCATCTCTGATCTCATTTCTAAATGAGTACAGAAAATGTTAAGTATTCAGTGACGATCAGCATTGACAACCATCCCTTGTCCACACATAACCCTACGCATATTCAGTGGAACTTATCAAAATATTATGACAGTATGTGTTAACATTTATTTGATAGCTAATTCTTAACCTGTCTACTACCTACGGTTGAAACTTGAAACCAACCAAAAACATAAAACTAATTATCCCTTCCATTTATTTAAAGAACAAAATTAAAATATCCAGCAGTTGGCAACAGTGCATTTCTTTAGGAATTTAGAAGAGCGCTGAAGAGTTATTTGACAAGTACAAGGAAACGTTTTTATTTCCAATTCATAAAATCAAACTTCATAAAACATTTTAAATAAGTTATTTTAATCACAACTGTATTTCCAATGTTTTAAAAAATCGATCCCACAATAAGAAATGAAAGCATCCAAATACTTTTCCACTATGGTTTTCCTTTCGTGGATTAGCTTGGTAACCAGGATTCAGTAGTTCTAGCTCCTTTCTCCTTCATACAGCTCCTCATATACAAATGCCACACAACAGGACCGTGTATTATGTATTTAAGTTTTTCTTATTGGTCGTTCTGTGCTGATCACTGAGGTAGGAAAACCTGCTGGTAAAAAGCAACAAGTGCCAACCATTGCACAAGAAACTTTAACCTTACAGCAGCTCCAATACAGGAATAAAATGAACATAAAATGAAGAGTGAGGAGGTAAAAGAAGTAAATGTCAAGAATTGGGGAATTGGCCAAAGCTACACTTGAACAAAAATATCTGTTAATTTTAACAAGAGTCCATCGTAAGGCCGGGTTTTGGTCTACCTTGGCGTATATTGAGGGGATGCCTTTCTTGGAACAATCTCGTCGATCTGCTCAGCTGACAACATAGATGTCCCACTTTCATAAGTTCCATTTCGGATCTGCTGGTGTAACTGGCAGAAGAAAAGCCAAATGCATCTAATCAATTCATTTTCTAGAACTTCAGTACATGAATTCCAAATAAAATCTCATGAATAGGATTGTCAAGCTCTGAATCCATGAGCAAAGCAAGCCCAAAAAAGTTGAAATATATATATATATATAGCAACATAGACGGATAATTGACCATCAACAACCAAGGAGATCAATCATTTTTTACGAGAAAATAAGATATGTAGATTCAGAAGAATTAGCTGAACTACACAACAGAAAGTAGTAGCATTAACAGCTTACTTAGATGTCAGAAGTTATAAATGAACTCCTAGTCCTATTATCAATCACTTTACATTTAAATAATATCCTGAGACCAATAAGCAGCAATGCTTCTCAAGATTTGAAACAAATCTCCCTGTACTGAGATTGAAACCAGTATTTACCTTCTCAAGGATGGCAGATTGATCTTCCAAGTGAAACTTGCGCATGTACTTCAGCATCTCTAGTTGCTGCACAGTAATTACTTTGTATATTAGCATAGCAAGTACCATAGAATTCATCAGAAGTTAATTAAACTTTACCTGTTCCTGTAACTTCTGTTGATTGAGCATTTTTTCTGCAAATTCTTCTTCTCCAAGCTCTGCCTCATCACAAGCCACCTCTTCTCTGCCAAAATTCATTTTGCATTATGTAACTGTTCACTAATCCTTCTACTAGAAAAAGTGGTGTATTTTATTGTGTAGGGACAGAAGAAAAGACAATCATTAAATAGACTTTAGTAGCTTTGAAACAACAAGTGCATTTTTGGATTATAGATTAAATTTTAGGGGGGAGGGGGATTCTAAACCTCTCTTGCCATGATTTTAATTATAAGTTGTTTTGAACATGATATAAATTAATTAAAACACATGCTGGAATGCATAAAAGACAGTCATAGCTAAGTACAAGCAATAAACATTGTCAAAATCGAGCTTTTTACCCCAATAATACAAAAAAAAAAAAAATTACCCAAATAATACACCCAAAGAAATATTTACATGAATGATATAAAACATTGTGCAGGTGACAAATCAGTTATTGGAAAAACGATTTCTCAACTTGCACAGTTTTTTTTTTATATCAGTTGAGAAATCGATTCCCCAACTAATGTAAAAAAAAAAAAAACTGTGCAAGGTGAGAAATTTTTTTTCCAATAACTGATTTGTCACCTGTACAATGTTTTATATCATTCATGTAAATATTTCTTTGGGTGTATTATTTGGGTAATTTTTTTTTTTTTGTATTGGGGTGAAAACTTGTCAAAATCTTTCCACTGAGTGCATATGTCAGAGAAATAAACATTTCTTTTTTAATTTCAAAGGCTCACTTAAAAATCTAGAAAAAAAAATAAAACAATTATTTCTCTAAATGAAGCTAATTCTTAATGAAACATCCAGGCAGGAATAGAAGCATTTCACAATAATTCCAAGCTATACTGTAAACTTTATAGCTTCCAAGGATGCAATTATCACATTCCTTAAATATGGTTGAAACATCAAGCCAGTCCACTTTTCAGTGATAGTATTGGACTAGAAATAACTGAATAGTGCTGTATTATCACTGAAAGTCTATTTCTGATATCAGCATAATACTAGTACCAGAAAATAGCATAAAACTCAACTACTTCCTCCCAACAGAAGAAAATACAGATATCCTGGGCTCCTTGGGAGACCCAGAACCTCCTGTCCAATTCCTTCACTGACAAATTTCCTTCCTACTCTCTTTCCCTACATTCTCACATATCCCACACTGCAGTGTTTTTCCTCACTCTCTCCATCATGTTCATGTCACCACTCTCCAAGTAGTTACTCCCTTGCAAGTCATGCTAACTTGGAGAGCTGATTGCATGCTTCTCTGTAACATAATCCTAGTGTACACCTTAATAGGATGGGTTTCAATTATTCAGTTGTTGAAAAGTCATTACTACTCAGCTAGGAAAGGCAGGCATGGAATGGCCATTTTCTAAATAATTTGTTATAACAATTGAAGAGAGTGATAACAGGGTAAGAAGTGAGTGAAAGCTACAGCCTACACAAAAGAGAGAACTTACTTTGAAAGGAATTTATAAAATTGAATCACCAAATCCAGGTCATTCTCATATACCGTACTGAGTTTTCCCAGGCATGAGATGCCAAATCTTGGGTCTGTTGTATAAATTATATTAATAACAATGTTTCAGAATAAAATACTATGAAGTTTGGTTATACAAATACAATAGAACAGATTCTGCATGCAACCATTCCATGTATCAAAATGCTCAAGTTAACCCCACAGCTATCCTAGACTATATAATGGGAGGAAAAGAAATGTATAGTAAAATAAAAGTTAAGAAAGGTCATTCCTTTCAAATGTAAAAACTGCAGTAATGTTAGACTTTATTTGGGAGAAGAAACACAGGGATTTTCCAGAAAGAAAAGAACCAAGGACCTAGGAACAACAATATCAACCTCAAATTCCATCCAAGCAATACTCCCAACATTATTTTTGGCAAAAATAAATTTCTAAACTATTTTTGCATTGGCATGTCGAGTAAGTATCACCCATCACATATCTACTAACTCATGTCAACTCATTTTCATCCCAAGGACCAAGACCAAGAACTAAAAGCACATCATATTTGACCATCCAGAATCGAAGATGATTTGAACCAATACGCGTTTAATTCTCTTTTATGGATAATAAAGAGTGAATACCCAATAGCCAATAGATGGTTTTTGTATCTGGGAAAAAAAACATTCAATCAGGGATGCATGCATTGTCTCACACACTGACACATAACGATGGCATCCATGGTGTTGCTGCAGCCTGCAGCAGAGCTGGATTTACACAAAAATGAGACCTAGATGAAACGGGTTTCTTATACCAAAAATGAGGCACCAATGCTACAAAGTACAAACAAACTAATATATTGCAATAAAACAAACATACCAACACCCATCTCCAAAAATATCTCTTCCTGTATTGCAGTGGTCACAGCAACAGCTTCCTGCTCATGAGTTATGAATTTCAGGTAATGACAGTGAAATGCATTATATACTGACTTTTATCAAATAAACTCAAAGGGCAGAAGCATCATCTTACATCAACTTCAACTTTAATTTTACATATCCAGTACTTAAATATATCTCTCCATAAAACTATAGCTCAATACACCCATAGGTGCTAATCAAAAGTGATAAAAAAAAAAAGTTTACAAAAATGTCCCTTGTGGTTTGTGATGACTAGTAAAAAAAAGGCCAATCCAATGCACCAGACTTGCACTTAGTGGAGCTGGAGCCTGTGAAGGGTAGAGATGCATAACCTTATCCCTGAAAGTAAATGGGCTGTTTTCAGAATTTAAACCTTCTAACCTTATTGTTGCACCAAGACTTGCCTAACTCTACATATTGTCCAATTATTTTACCCTCAAGCCCATTAATTATTAATAATTCTTCCATGGAAGATAAGGCGTGCAATTTAAACAGAAATAAAAAAAAAGGCGAAAAAGGGACAAACTAAGAAATTCACCTGCTTATCCTGTACAGCCTCTGCAACCCTTTTCTTCACATCTGCATACAGATACCAAAGTTTCCCAAAGTGCAAAGATTTTGAAACTAGGGAATCGACCAATATAAAAAGCAGAACAAATCTGGCAAAGTAAAAACAAAGTACCTACCAGGCTTGGAAGTAAGAAAAATGAAACGATCAAAAAGATGGAAAAGTTGTTCCCTCGTTAACATACCGGTACTCTGCGTCACAGATGTCATTGCGTACGCTCACAAACGAACAAACACGAGTCTCAGAATCACTCTACAACTTACCCAAAACGACTGACAATTTGTAATAATTATAGGCTCAATCCTTTCCACACATTTCACTTTCGAAGAAATGACCTATTATTAATATTTTACAATTGAAAACCATTATTAATATTTACACTTTAAATTGACTCCAATTAACTTTTAAAGAAAACAAAAAATAGAACTCAATTAAAGCCGAAGCCTGAAAGTATAATTTATCATCCCATTGCTGAAGGAGAGACATCAGAAACAACAAATGAACAATAACCATTACAAAAAAAATAAATAGTATGCTAAAAAAGTAAAAAAGAAAAAAAAACGTAAATATATTTAACAATACAGAAATACTATCATTATCAGCATTCGCCCCTAAACCTAATTCTCATTCCCATAATAATAAATTAGAAATCCTCATCCATCTTGAACACGTGGCTCCCACCACCGTTCCCGTTCAAGCTGGACATAACAGAAGCCTTCTGATATTCCCCGACGCGCTTCTCGAAGAAGTTGGTCTTCCCCTGCAGAGAAATCAGCTCCATCCAATCGAACGGATTCTGAACATTGTACACCTTCCCGCACCCTAGCGCACCCAGCAACCGATCCGCAACAAATTCAATGTACTGGCTCATCAAATCACCGTTCATCCCCACCAACGCGCAGGGAAGCGCGTCGCACACAAACTCCCGTTCAATGTCCACCGCGTCCTTCACAATCTCCCTTACGCGCTCCTCGGTGAGCTTCTGTCTCAGCAGAGAGTATAAAAGACAAGCGAAATCACAATGAAGACCTTCATCGCGTGATATTAGTTCATTTGAGAAAGTGAGTCCGGGCATGAGTCCACGTTTTTTGAGCCAGAAGACAGCGCAGAAGCTTCCGGAGAAGAAGATACCTTCAGCAAACAAAGTTAAATTATTAGCTTGATACTTAGAAGGGAAAAGAAGGAGATTAAGAGCTAGCAAGTTAAAATTTCTCTCACAAACATTTGATAAAATTGACTTAATGATTAAAAAATAGAACTTAAGAATGAAGGTAACAAAAAAATAGAGAAGTTGTGAATTCAAATCTCTCTTATTAACGTTTTAGCAGAATTAACTTAATGATTGAGAATAAGACTTAAAGGCTAAAGGGAGATATCACAGATTTGAATCTCTCTCGCTTATATTTCTAATTAATTAACAAAATTAATAAATTAACATTTTAAAATGAAAACAAAATACCTTCCACACATGCGAAGGCAACGAGACGCTCGGCGAAGGAGTCGGAGGAATCGATCCAGCGTAGGGCCCACTGGGCTTTCTTGGTAACGCACGGGATGGTGTCGATGGCGCGGAAGAGGTGGCTCTTCTGGGAGGAGTCCTTGATGTAGGTTTCGAGGAGGAGGCTGTACATCTCGGAGTGAATGTTCTCGATGGCGATCTGGAAGCCGTAGAAGGCGCGGGCCTCGGGGATTTGGATTTCCTTCGTGAAGCGCCCAGCGAGGTTCTCAAGTACGATGCCGTCGGAGGCGGCGAAGAAGGCGAGGACGTGACTGACGAAGTGGCGCTCGCCGTCGGTCAGGGAGTCCCAGTGGCGGAGGTCCTGCGAGAGGTCCACCTCCTCCGCCGTCCAGAACGAGGCTTCGGCTTTCTTGTACATTTCCCAGATTTGAGGATATTGGATTGGGAACATGCAGAACCGGTCCGGGTTCGGTGCCAACAATGGCTCTTCTGGAATTGAAGGCATTGTGAATGTCAAAGAAGAACTAGAGGATGAATAAGAAAAAAAAAAGGGTTTTTGAGTGTGTTTTTATTGGGGATTAGGGTTTGAGTACGAGAGATGAGAGTGTAGGGTGAAGGGTTTTTATAGAGAGGTGTGAAAAAATGGAGCGCGGGATTTGAAAAAAAAATAAAAATTTTGAGGGTAAAGCTTGCGGGAGAAGATGGAACTGTCAACTGTTTTTGAGAGGGGTAGTTTGGGGATTTGTGGGGGCGTGTTGGAGAAGTTTTTCTTGGTGTTGCGGCGCGGAGGGAGGGATATTTGTTTTTTTTGGTGGGAACTTTGGTTTCGCGGGATTTTTTAGGGTTTGAAAATTTGGAATTTGAAAAGAAAGAAAGAGAGTGTGTGTGTGTGTGTGACGTTACCGTTTTGGAGTTTGGTGGGCGAGGGGTGAAATTTGAAACCCACGTGCTGGGATTTTTTTTTTTGTTCATACTTATCCGTTAAGATCGAACGGTGGCCACGATTTTAATCAATGGGGGCCCGTGATGATAATTGAATAAAATTTATTGAGTTAATGACATTTTTATCCCTTTTAAAACCAAATTTGCCTTTCTTCTTCTTCCTTAAGGATAGATTAAGTTACCACTCAACTAAATATATATTTATGTAAACATAAATATTTATATATTTATTGATAATATTATAATTTAATCATATTTCATATTGGGTAATGTCGGTCAACTAATAACTCCTAATTTTAACTCTTAATTCAATATACCAACCGAGTTGAGAATCAGGCCGAGTTTAACAAATATACTTATTTATCGTATGAAGAAAGTGTTTTATGGTCATAGTCGAATTCAAGAATAAAAAAAAATGAGATTTAAAATCCTTGAAAGAATCTAAATAAACAGAAACACTTTACATAAATCCCCAGCTCGAAGGGATAATCATAATTTTCTTCTAGTTATC